>NC_044277.2:148006318-148243012 GCF_004027225.2 Strigops habroptila | reverse complement strand
AGGTCATCCCACTTACCCCATTCCTGTCAATGCAGGTTGTAGCAGAGTTGTTGCTAGTAGCACTCTTAAAAAGAGAGAGAAAGAAAACACAGACGTTATGAAAAGCAGTTCACTCTTCAAATTGCTTGTCATGTTTTCAAAGAGGAAAGGTTTCATACCAGCGAACTCAAGAGAGGAGTGCGGGATGTTGAAGGGCTGTTGAAAAAGCCCTGGTGTGGCACCAGATACTCATCAGCATCCACTATATCTTCCATGTCCTCCTCCTCCATCAGGGTGCGATAAAACTTGGAGTCCGTAGGGCTGGGCAGGTGCATCCTATCGTCTCCCTGTGAGACAAGTCAGCGTGAGAGAGGGTTAGGCTCCCTTCAAGCCCTTATCATCCCCTTCTCTGAGACACAAAGTACTTTAGCAAGAGGCTCAAGATGCAAAATCTTGATCTGTGTGTTTATTCAAATTTACCTAGAGTTTAGGGGAATTTGGGCCTGCAATCTCTGCTGTAAAACAGCTGCAATTTTTAAGAGGATGGAACTGTTCTCCTCTTAGGACTGCAGTATGGACTGTTACTGGTCCTACACTGGGACAAGTCCTAAGAAAATAGTGACTGGTCTTGAAATTCTGTTGGTGGTTGGTTCTAGCTGAATGTGTTAAGACCTCGAAAGCAGTGATAAATCATAGAATCATAGAATAGTTAGGGTTGGAAAGAACCTTAAGATCATCTAGTTCCAACCTCCTTGCCATGGCAGGGACACCACACACTAAACCATGTCACCCAAGACTCTGTCCAACCTGGCCTTGAACATTGCCAGGGATGGAGCATTCACAACTTCCTTGGGCAACCTGTTCCAGTGCCTCACCACCCTATTATATGTTTTCATATGCGTTACTAATTTTGGGCCCCATATTAATGCCCATCAGACATGTTCCTACCATTAGGTTTAGTACCTGTATAACGAGATAGCGTGGAGGGTCACGGGCCATTTTCGAGAACTCTGCTATCAGTTCACGGAACTTGGGACGGCTGTCTGCATCAATCATCCAGCCTGGAGGGACAACAGGGAGAGCAACCAACAAATAAGGTTGGTTTTGGTGATCAAACACAGAGCTTAAAATGAAATGTAGCAGCAAAATGAACAATGTCCTGCATGGAATAAAGAAAGGAGTTACCCAGAAGGGACCACCATAAAAGGTTCAGCCACTGGTGTGAATTGCAGCATTTAAAATGCGTATCTTGGCATTGGGAAGAATGAGGGAGGTAATAAAACCCTATGCTGGAAAAGCTCCAGGCTGAGCCTATCTCCTCTCCTGCTGGCCTATCAACATGTGAGCAGGCAGGTCCCACCTGAGTGATAATAACGCATGAGTCCAGAGGACAGCAAATGGGTGGCCAGCCTGGATTGCTCCAAATTAGCCTTGAAAAACCTCTTGAAGGAGGGGAAGCAAACTAACTTCAGCGGGCCCCTGCAGAGGTACGGTGATTTGACTGCCTAGTCACTGCACGGCTTTGTGAAATCCTGGGAAGCCTAAAACAGAAGCTACCCTCTGTACCAGATGTCTTTTAAAATTCAAAACATCCTCTCTGGGGACATTCTGAAAGATTAACTGTATCTAAGCTGCATTCAATTAGTAAACGGACTTTAACAAAAACAAGTCCTACAGCTTAGTGTGGATCGATGCTAGAAGAGATTTCTAATCTAGATAGTGGTGGTTTTACATGTGATATTACTTAGGAAACCCACACTTTCTGTTATCAACTAACAGATGAGCTGATGTAGAGACTCGTGTTTAAAATTAAAAATAATGAAGGTCAAGCTTTGTGTGTCTGGAGAACCCATAAGAAACAGCCTATCCATGGTAATGGAGAAGCCGAGTGATAATATGCCATCTGAAAACTGCATTAGACAAAGTCTCATCATTGCCAGTGACTTTTTACCATGCTAGAAAGAAGAAATCCTTCTTGCTTTTAGAAAGAGTGGGGCCTTTGGGAGTTTGCTCCTGTTGCAGAAGTAGCATCTCCTATTCCTGAATTTCTGAGTTGCACCTGCTTAAATTCTGCTCCTTTAAAAAATGTGCAATAACTAAACATTTCATTTTATACTCTCTGCTTATAAGAGATGACTGGGCATCCTGAATTCCTACAGTCAAAATGGCACGGCTTCAACAGGGTCTGCCCTATAGCCTGCAAACATGAAGTGAGAAGAGCAGTGAAAAATGCGGAGCTGAGTCCTGTGGCAGAAGGAAGGCTCAACCCCCAGATCCTCACACTCACATTTAAATTCAGTGTAACGGTATGAAAGGGGATGGGGACACCCCCCTGCATGTGTTTTAAAAGCAGCAGGTACCTGATTAGGTGTCTGGAAAAATGCCTCCTTTCTACATCTGGACTGGCCCAAAGGAAAGGCGATGGGCTGAGGTGTCAGTAGGGTTCAGCATCTCCGAGGACGTGTTTCTAGGACATTGCTTTTGGGACTGGGCACCTCCCAGGCTAGGTGCACACCTCTGGCCCTGGTTCCTGCTTGTCTTGCTGAGCACAGAATCAGGCTTTCCCTGTGTGGTGCCTGTCCCAACAAAGCAACTTGTGGGTGCTCCAAGATTCCCCAAAAGTGTTGCGCTACGGGGTGTTCATGGTAGTGTGTCTCCTGTTCCAGGAACAGGTACATTTTGCTCCAGTGAGAAGGTCTTAAATGCCACCTAGTGGGCTGCTTATCAGTATCCTCATAATATCAAGCAGGGATGTGGCAGTCATGGCCTAGAGATGCATGGGAAGCCATGTAATAATCTAACATATCAGCAGCTGATAGAGGTGGAAAAGGGGTTTGGGGTTCAAAGTCCTTTGACGTGCCCTAAAAATAGCTGAAAAGTGCTTCAGAGACCCTCAGCTCTTGTGCTACTTTACTGCAACAGCTGTCTGCCAAAAAGGGGCCTCACTTTCATTAAAAAATGAGGAAGAAATTGAGTGAGGAAGTCCAGATCCTCATGTGCATCTGCCATTATTGTGGTGTCTGTGATCCTGGCACTCCTTTAGTAAAAGGAGTACATAAATCCATGTGCGTGATTCCCGGGGGGAGGCATATGACTGAACTAAGGGGGAGCCTGGAGGAGAAGGCAATGTTAATTTTATTTTCTAGACATACAAAACCAGAGTATCAGGTACAGTGGGTGGTGTTATGCTAAATTATACTGCCTGGCAATATCAGTCTAAAGTAATTGACTATCAGCCAGTGGTGCGAATGGTGAAAACAGCATCAGTTGGTTGAACCAGTGACTACTGAAACCATATCCTGTACTCCTAGCTAACGCTCGAGGTATAGGAACACACTCTGGTGTCATCACTCTTATCACATAACCCTGTGCGATCACCAAAACCACAGCATATACAAATGTTACATAACAAGGGCAATTGTACTACTTATGCAACTTAGGTAAGCACCCACAACCCCAAATGCGAACTCACATTTGACCATGATCATGTATACGTCGATGGTGCAGATGGGGGGCTGAGGCAAACGCTCGCCCTTCTCCAAGACAGAGGAGATCTCACTGGCAGGAATCCCTTCATATGGCTTGGACCCAAATGTCATCAGCTCCCAAACTGTCACACCTGCAAGGGGGAAGAGAAGACCATGAGAAAGGCTTTGCCAGGAGCCAGGTTGCTTCGCTTGGGTGCAGAGCTGGTGAGCAGAGAGAGCTCTCGCAGAGGCACTGCATTGCCAGAGCCCCAGTCAGGGAAAAATGTTTTCTGCCCTGATTTTAAAGAGAGACAAATTAATAAAACAGGTTGAAATCATCCTGCTTCCCTTTAAGATTTTGCTTTTTGCCTTTCCCTCCCTTTCCCCCTTTATTTTTTATAATCTCAGCTAGTATCTCAGTGTTGAACATCCCACCAACTTCCCAGCCTCACAGAAAGGAAATGCAGGTTACTGCCTCTTGACTCCAGCCCAGCAAGTGGCTGGAGTAAATTTGTCTTTTTGTTTTAAAATGTAAATTGTCTTTTTGTTTAAAAACAATCAATCTCTTTGGAGACGAGCAAGAGCAGTTTTTGAAAGATGTGTAAACCAGCTGCCCCAGCGTCATCTGCTGACATACCACGTACTCTTGTGATGTAGCTGTTGTGATTGTCTCGTAGCTTAGGATACAAAACAAGATTTTGGATGCCAAGATACATAAATGGATTAAAAGGACCAGAGGCTGTACTTCTGAAAGGATACAGGATCTGACCATCTGCATTGAGTATTTTCCAGGAATGTAAGAGCCCATGGAGTGGAAATTTTGGAATAAGATACTCTGAAAAGTTTCCTTTCTGCTCCTTTTTCTTTCAAGCTGGCTGATGAACTATACCAAATATAAATTGGTATATATACCTCTCTAAGGAGGTTTTTACTTTCCTTCCCTTTTAGCGTTGTTCTCTCAACACCAAGACAGCACAAGCATTTTAGGCCACAGCAGATTGACACTGACCAACAGTGTGGCCGATG
This sequence comes from Strigops habroptila, assembly GCF_004027225.2. Classification (NCBI taxonomy): domain Eukaryota; kingdom Metazoa; phylum Chordata; class Aves; order Psittaciformes; family Psittacidae; genus Strigops; species Strigops habroptila. The sequence goes on along the minus strand of NC_044277.2, from coordinate 148,238,540 downwards.
GTCCTAGGTCCTCCCTCTAATTACGTGGCTTTGGCTTTCTTGTCAGCCAAGTTATATTTCATGTGAAGCTGCTGAAGAAAAGCATCAGGAGAACTTCAGAAAATGGAGTAGTCTCCTACCTGCAGCCCTTTCCAGGGGAGGGCTCATCATCTGAAAGCATATTCTCCAAAACATGTTACAGCTCACTAGCATGCCATTTCATGGGAATTTTACTTTGTTGGATAGTTTTGGGACCACTGTTTATGTTTAATCTCTCAGTCTTCTCATAATGGGAAGGAAAAAGGTCTGCGTAGAGTCACTAGCAAATCCTGCAATTTTCTAACCCATTTGCAATAACTGTAACTGGTTTTAGACTCACCATAACTCCAGACATCGCTTTGATGAGTGTAAATCCGATGTAAAATTGACTCCAAGGCCATCCATTTAATAGGAACCTAGGAAAATTCACAAACAAGCCTTAAGAGGCTGAGCCAAAATTTGTGAGGGATATTTACCACCAGGTGGTGTGTAAACCTGTAGTTTGGTTACAGAAGTGAAAAAAACAACCAACTACAACACACAACTCTCTGAGTGGTAAAGCAGGCCACTTTTGAGTCTCTTATTATTATTTTCATTTATTATGTTGAACCTGGGAACTGGTGAAATACTAGGCATATTAGAAATCTCTCTCACAAATTAGTTTTGCAATACTTTTAACAGTCAGATTACCATTTTTTTAACCTGCTACCACAACAGGACACAAATCCAATCTCAGGCCGCAGAGCCTGACAAAGACTGATCTGCACTCATATGGTTTCCATTTATGGTGTCCGCAATATTTGCAAGCAGCTTCTCCTTAATTTCTCAGCAGGACACATTCCCTCCATCAGCACGTAGTACAACACGAAGGCGTGTTGAACCAAGTCTGACAGGTCTTTCTTCTGCTGTAAATACATAGCATTCCCTTTCTCTTCATAAACTGCACAGTGCTATTGGTGTTGGCTACACTGATGAATTCAGCCATGCTTTTTTTTCTTTTTTTCCTCCTCTTTAATGTTTTTTTAATAATCTTGCTTTTTCCCAGACATTCTGGGTGGGAATTTCAAAAGCACTCGCTGCTCTGCTACCTCCGTTCCCACTGCAGTCCCACTGGCCTGACGCTGCTTCGGCTGATTTCAGAGGACTTCCTCAGGCTTCAAAGGCAGCATGCTGAGACGGCAGCTGAGTGCTTTGAAAAATCCACTCTCTTTCTTTTTTCCCCTCTGTGTTCAAGGCTTGTGCACAAGCACAAACACTGACAAACACACAGCAGTGGTTCATTCTCCGACGCACTTTACCTTGCCTCCCTCGGCGTGATACTCCTTTTCGTCAGCACCGAGCAACTTTGCCAGCCCGAAGTCTGTGATTTTCACATGTTGAGGAGTCTTAACGAGGACGTTCCTGGCAGCAAGGTCACGGTGCACCAGGCGACGCTCCTCCAAATAGTTCATTCCCTGCAATACAACAGACTGTTGGTGGGCATCACACGCTTTGGGCTTGGACTTGCGAACAACTTACCAAACTTCAGCCTGTGAAGCCTGTGAGCACGCCACCATGGACACGTGGTAACCCATCCCACCTTCAGAAGAAGGTTTCCTGTTTCAATTTATGTGATGCTTATTGCTGGGTGAGGACAGTTACACTGAGAAATAACTATTACCCTCCAGGAACCTTTCTGTGGGTCCGTGTACAGGTGGAGTGATGAAGAAAAAAGAGACAGTAGCGGGTATATATATAGCAGGGGATGAGGTTCCTCTGGGATCTAGTTCAAGAAATACAAAATCAGGACAGGACTTTCAAATAACTCTTCTTTCAGCTGCACTTGTGCAACCTCAGTGACTTCAGGAGAGTATAGTACAGAGTTTAACTACCACCTTCCATATGCACATAGGCCAACCCTACAGAAGTATTTAGACATTATTCATTCAAAGTTGCAGATACTGCGTCTTACTGTGGCATAGTCTACCTTCTCCCTGCTAACAATGAGGCATCCCACTGTAAAGGTGAGAAAAGAGGAAAAAACAGTAAAAAAATTCATTTTATGGCTGAGCTCAGAGTTGCATCTGTTTTCAGATGCCTCTTTGAAAAGGCACGTTCTTCCAGTTTCACTGCCTCCCATGATTAAACTAGGTTTCCCATAGCATACGTGCTTTTTGGATACAACTGCCTCCCAAGGAAGAATACGACTAACTGTGCTGGTTTGACTTCTAAAGCATAAATCAGCTGTGTTTCTGACCACAGAGATTATTCCCCTTTCCTTCAACACCAGTCTTTTGGTGTGTGGAGTCAAAAAGTTCATGATTTCTAAGTTTCCTGCAAGATCTTTTCTAAAAACCACAATTATTCCCAGTCCATAGGTTTTTGCTGGTGCTTGTATTTTTATGAAGAGGAAATTAATAAAGAAGTACTTGTAGCCTACAAAGTTAACAGCAAAATGATCATGTTGATGAGATGACAGAGCACTGGAGGGAATAATTCCCTTCCAGCCTCCACCCCCTTCCTAAACCCACTGCTAACCTGGACCACCATCGAATCCTCCACTCGAGTCCCTCAGCAGAACTTCACCCATGCGCTGCTGATGTTGCCAAAACAAACCACCCAAACAACCTGGAGCAATGCCACTATGAGCCTGCATTTCATTACACAGATAGCTCTTCAGCGAGCAGAGCTCTGGAAACAAAACATCTTGAGCAGCTGACAGAAAACTGACTATCTTAAAAAAGAAATAATAATCACATAATCTAGCCCCAGTAGGACAAAAAAGTTCCTGCTAAACACATCTTGCTGCAGACTTATTACGAGGCAAAGCTCTGAAAGGCAGAATATCAGTTTCAAACTAAGCTGTTTAAGACACTGATGGCTAAAAGGCTTGTGCACGTACATAACCATACACTGAAGACATTGAATTGCTTATCTAGAATGTTCAGCAGATACTTAATTGTGTGCAGGCCTGGGGTTTAAGTCATTTTTCATCATTAAGCATGAGACCAGCGTGTTCAAAGAGTTACTTCACAGAGCTTCTGCACATGGGGTGCCTATGCTCTGCCATAGCATCTTCTCTGAAAGACAGGACTCCATACCTCAGTGAAAGATAATGTTTGTAAAAGATGCAAAGAAAACTTATTTCAAAGCTGTGAAAACAGAATGAGAATAAGCTTCCCAGGGAACTTGCCTCCTGCTGATTTGTTACTAGACATAAATATATTGGCTTCCATTTTTGACCCCTCTGAAAGTACATTTTTAAAGAGTCAGAGAATGTGCAAAAATCTGGCATGACTTTATCAGAGTAGTAACACCAGACACATTGGTGGGAAAAAGCTGAACACAGGATTTACGAGTGCTTTGAGGAGAACTTCAGTGAGGAGCAGCACAAAGGAGTATGTTGAAGGTCAGGCATCGCTGGAGAGGGTAGAGGTTGCTATGGGCAAATGTTGAACCGACATGAAAAAAAGTAAAACAGAAGCTAACAATTGTGAATGGCAACCTTTTGGGCAAGCGATGCCTCAAAGATCAGTTTGGGGACTGAGTTTGCCACCTTAAAAATTAACCAGGAGGAGGAGGAGGGAAATGTGGCCTCCAGCTCATCCTCCAAAGGGACTGAAGCCAGGACAGAGCAGTAATTGATTTAAAGCAAGAGGGCAAAAGAGTCAGAAAGAGGCAGTTCACATCCCGGGTGGATGCATAAATGAAAATTCACTTGCTCTGGAGCGTGCTGTAAAGAAGTACACATACTGAGATGAAAAATGTGCTCTGTGTACTTTTGGTGGATACATTTCTGAGGTCCTCAGCATGTTTCCCGAAAGCAAACCACGGCCAGGCGAGCTTGTGATGTATACAAGGTCTCAAGGGACCGATAAGGCTGTAAGTGTGTGGTTAGCTTGCAGACCAGCATTCCTGAAATAAGGAGGATTAAATCAGCGGGGCTTTGTGGATAATGCCGTCTTATACGACGAACCTCCAACAAACTGAACTTATTTTTTGTGCTGGTTTTGCTCCATTCTTCCATGCTTGCAAATGGCTAACCATCTTCCAAACACAGCGTGTTGCTGCTAAGGGCAAGAGGCTGTACTTCAGCCTTCTTTGCTGCTTTGCTCTTTGGCAAACAGTGCCAAGTATGATAATTAGTCCTTTATTTGGCACTATGGTGATTGCAATTACATTACAGGCACCAACTCAGTGCATATAAATGACAGAACAGCCCTGTGGTACCTGAATGTCTTTTGGTCACAGCCAGCCTGTGCTAGAATGGAGCTGGTATTCATTAATCAGCAGTTTTGGTCCTCAGGTCTCAGAGATTTCAGCCTAAAATTCTCTGAGGCACACAAGAAAGTGCCTCAATAACATCACTGTCTGCATTGTGCCACAGCCCAAAGAAATCCACTGATGGAGTCAGCATTTTGGTATGGGAATTGCCAAATTCTATACCCTGCCCTGCCACAGCATTGTTTAATCACACTATAATTTCATTATCAGGTGTTCGGTTTGGACATAAATCTGTTGGTGATAATACTAAGCTCTCTAGGAGCATTTTGAAGAATAGTTAAGGTTTGCTCAGCAGCTTGAAAATGGTAAATTGTTTTAGACAAAGCAACCACTTACTGTCACATATAAGGTATCTACAAACCACGTGACGAAATAGATTTACAGAGACAGGTAAGCGAATAAATACATTATGTGCTGTCAGATCTCTGTGTTATAGTGTGAGTTTTAGCTGATATGGAGGTATGCTGCTCCACTTACCTTTGCGATCTGCACACACCAGTTGAGAAGGTACTGAGAGCCAATGTTGTCCTTGTGCTCTCGGATGTAATCAAGGAGGCAACCATAAGGCATTAGTTGTGTGATGAGCTGGACAGTGGAAGTGAGGCAGATTCCCAACAAGCGGCACACATGAGGATTGTCAACACTAGCCATCACGTAAGCTTCCTGAAAAGAAAGGAAAAAAAGCAACGTGAAACACTCCCTTTGGCATGACACATATTTGGAGGCAGTTTAAAATGAGTTGGTCATTCAAGAGATTGCTAAAATACTATATGCAAACCCTGTGCCTCATACCACATACAAAATACTTGTATTTCCCTCTCTGTGGACCATGTTTTTTCTACTCAGTGGAAGGTCCAGATTTTGAACTGAAGCATCACTGAAATGCCACAGAAGAGCCAGGCTCCCACTTCTGTTACACCAAGCAAACATTGGACACAAAATCCTGGGGATAAAACTTGCAGACCTAGGCAGAATAAATAAATTGAACATCACCTGGAAACTGATGGGATTTCATCATTTTAAGCACCCAATTGCAATGACAACACGTCTTGTGAACATGTGTCATATTGCTTTTTCTCCTCCACAGATCTTCTCACCAAACTGTCTGGGAATGAGTATTTTGAGACTTCTGCCCCTCTGTCAAGGTTTGTTCTAACCCAGAAAGTCAAAAGTTGTCATTTAGGATGTGACTGACAGTTTGACTTTTTAAGAGACCGTGTTCTTCTTGATCATTATCTTCTTCAGTTGATGTCAAACCAAACAGGCTAATAATCAGTTCACCTCTTTAGAAGCTTGAATACATGTGGTGAAAATGTTGTCCCCAATTGGAAAAGCTGTTTCAGACCCATATAGCAATGTAAATTATACCAGGAATGTACTTATAATGTGGGACCCCAAGCATAATAAACCCTTTGGTCAACTGGAACTTTGGGTTTGAGCTTCATAAATATGTGAAAAACTCTTTTGTCAAGCCTGGGTTCACCCTACATAGCTTTAGGTACTGAGCTAAGGTGCCCTTTTCCTTTGCTCTTCTGTAGGAAGGGAGATGCTCCTTCAGAAGCTGGTGAAGTACACTCCGGACACACCGAATACATCCTTTAACATGGCCACGGGGTAAAAAGCACAACTTCATGGTTTTTGTGTGCAAAAACTACTCATGGATTGATATTTCAGATGCATATTCATATTGACATCCACTGTCAAGTGCCAGCTGAAAGAATGGATTCCAACTGGGGAAAAAATTACAGCTGAAGCTGTTTGGGTTTTTTAACTAATTTTGTGTCTGATTTACAATATGTCACATTTAGACATTTTTAAAGCCATCTGACTGAAAACCTACACAATGGGAAATAAATGAGAATTTTTCCATTTTTCCATGCATCTTAACTCAGCATCTGGAGAGACACCAACTAATCATCCCTTGGTGATTTAGCATTAACCTAGCAGTCCTCCAATGCCTAAAATCATAGTGAAGAGACTAATGTGGCATGGAAACGAGCAAATCTGCTCTAAGAGCTTAAGAGAAGAAATACCATAGCACTTTAGTCATCATCTAACAAGCTTTCCACAGATGTCACATAGCTGTGTAGCTGGTAAGAACTATTATTAAACAAAGTTATTAGAGCAATGACGTTCAAGAAATAAGCAACCCCAATTCTTAAGCAATACTTTCTGGCCTTGGTATTGCTGTTCGACTTGCCAGCCTAAGCAAAACATGATGTAATACAGCTTCTCCTGAGGTGCTAATTCTGCATTTGGTATCCTTGTTTTGAATGAAAGTGGCCTCCAGGCAGGCAGGTTAAAGATGATCTCCAGTAGAACTGGACAATTGCTCCTCAACCTACCGCAGGATGTGAGCAGGTCATTGAAAAACAACCCTCTGTCAGAGAGAGCATTGGTTCTGTGGGCTAGCTTGAGGAAAGATAAAGCAAGAATACAATCTGCTGTTCAATTACGTTGATATTTGTGGCAGTATTTTTTAAAGAATCTTGCAAATCCATTATACGATGCTCAGATGTAAGCAGAGACCAAAACATGCTCATCTCCCTAGGCTTCCAAACCAAGCCGTCATAATGATGAAGGGTGTCTGTCCCTTGCCTTGCTTCCTGTTGGGATTCAGATCCATATTGTATTCATCTCGGGGGCGGGGAGGTGGGGGGAGGAGAGGGAACTCTGCAGAGCTGGAGCTGTTCTTACTGCCCATCTGCTGCACAGCCCGCGTGGGGCTGACCCGGGGGCTGAGAATTGGGATGCTGAAGAGTGGGGAGGGTGTATGGGCCACACAGCTTTCAGACAGCATCCAAGCCTTGGCACTGGCTATTACATTTGATACTACAAAGTCAAAGAGGCCACCACCTCCTCGCAGGGAGCAGAAGGGAGCTATTTTGCGGTCGTGGGTCCCTCTAAGTAGCCCAAGACATTAAAGTGGGCCTTTGTTTCAACTGTTTATCCTGGAAATCTCTGCGGTACACTATAACCTGCTCCAAGTATGCTTGGTATTCAACAACAATCTTCTGAATTAGCCCTACCCTAATAAAGCTAGCGAGAGCTCGCCTGGATTATATGAGCTAAAGCTGCTGCGCCTGTTCTATACCTAGTGTGTTTCTGTAAGGCAAATCATCTTTAATTGGACATTATTATCTCTGAAGTTTCAGTGACCTTGAAAAGTTGGTTGTGTAGCAAAATCTGTTTTGAGAGGAGATTTTGGAGTCATCCCTCTGACTTCTTTCACTGGTTTATATAAAAGAAAGAGCTTTTGTTTAGTGTCCTAATTTAAAGGAAAAGAAAAGATAACGTGGAGATATGCTACAGAAACTTCTTTGAAAAGAGGAAGTACTTTGATATCACTGAAGAGTATGCAGTCCCTGCATTTACTACCCTGTATGTGACATGTATGTGCCACAGTTTAAGGCCTAAACATGAGAATAAACAAAGCAGAATTAGCTGTAAATGTATAGTCCTGACCTCTCCATAGGTGCTACCCCAAGAGTATTACATCAGTATTTGGACTGCGAGCACAGGGTTCATAGGAGGCGCAAAAGCATTTCACAGAGTGGGCTTCAAAGCCCAGAACTTCTAGATAGAGAAATCAATTTTGGGTAAAAAATGTTCCTTCCCACCCAAAATCCTGAAATCCCTTTAGCTGTTACAGAAGAAAATTCACAGACCACTGACAACTTGACAAAACAAACATGAAAACTTACGTCAAGTATTTCCTTGTTGGCTTTTGGTGAGGTAGCCTCTCTCAACTCCTTAATAGCCACAGGAATTTTAACCTTCTCCCCTTCCGGGATCCAAAGTCCCTACCAAAAAGAAGTAGAAAGAGTTACTCAGTCTCATATCTACCAGGTTAATTCTCACAATTACATACACCTTTTACATCTTCTGAGAAGACTTAAATATTCTGAGCAATGGGAAGACATGGCAGGCAACAAAAATAGGCAAAAAAAAGTCTTGTGGGTGTTAACAAATCCTGTTAATGGAGTGGTATTTCTCTTTCAGCCACCTCTACAGTATCTTTTTTGGAAAAAAACCCCATGTTCATTACCACCCCTGTAAAAATAGCCCCAGAGATGCATAAAGAGCAACTTCTGTGGATGGAAATCTAACTAATTAGCGTATCACAGCAACTGCATGTGCAACTTGCACTTCCAATTTATAAATATTGGCATGAAAGAACTGACATTTTCTTATGACAACAAGATGGCATTCATACTGGATAAATACATGCAGTGGCAGGCAGGTTTCTCTCGATCTGGTTCAGTGCTCTACATCTGCAGTGTCAGAAGGCCATTTAGGCAGCAGGTGAACAGCATGGCACTGTGAAGACACACTGCTGACATACTCAGCAATATAGCAATATATGTGCTCTCCACATTTTCAGAGGTTAATGGGATTTGAGCTTCAGAAGTTCCTAGCCATAGCTGGAAGCCTGCTTCAGAATATAGAGCTTTATAAAGAGATATATGATTCTATGAAAGTTTGTATTTCAGTACTGCTGGCACATATCCTGAATAAGAGGAGCACAGAGAAGTGGAACTTGGTGAATAAGAAACACAGAAGATAAACAAACACCAAGAGAAAAAAATACCCTGTGGACCTACACAGCTGAAGGTGTGTAGACACTTCCACACATCTAAACCAGTTCTAAAGAAAGAGATTGATGATTATAAAAACAAGACCCCAGACCACATAGAAAAATGGCTTAGCACTGAACTGATTGTTTTTTTTCCTAACACTCACAACAGGGTGTATTTGGCTGTGTTAGTTTTTAAGTTGAGATCTTTGTTCTCCAGGTTCAGCAGTATGGCTTGGAAACATCTCATGTAAAACTTCTCATGTTACCCGATTTGTAACTCAACTAATGATGATTGAGTCATCTCTCTACCATTCAATATAGACATGCTATAAAATCTAGTTTAGTGATCACAATGACCACAGCTCCCAGTTCATGCTCTGTTTGTGTGGCTTCTGCATAAGGGCGCAAGATGAAAAGGGGAAGAGAAACACCCCTTGGTGTATCTTACCTTATAAACAGTGCCGAAAGCTCCAGAGCCTAAAACTTTGACCTTTTTAAATTCTGTTTCCTTTAAAATTCTCAGATGAGCCTGGTTTGGTGCCTCCCCGCTGGGTGTCAGTGGTTCGACAAGCTGGGGCAGAGAGAAAATGATGTTAGAAGGATATACAGTCTAGGAGGACAGCAAACAGCATGCTTTGGGGAAGCAAGTAAATCCTTCCTTTAAAATAATGAACATTTTATTCCATGTGAAGTTTAAAGGAGGACAGCCCCACTTCGACTTGCAGCAATAAATATCTCAAGTTGCTCCAAATTTCAGAGGTAAAACCAATCACAGAGTGCTGACTGCCATTTTGAAGGAGAATAAGGGAATACTACTGTTCAAATGAAGGCTTTGGCTTCAAAGCCCTAAAGCGCATGGCATGAAGAACAATGTGATTACCAGAGATCCTAAAGAAGACTACTTTTTTTTTTTTTTTTTGAACTTGTGAATAAATTATAAAAATGTTTTAAATAATGGGCAAGAATCACCCACAACCTTTCAGGTCTGCTCTTGTTTAACTGAATGGAATTCTCATGGCACCAGTGGCTCCCTCAGACCACAGGCTTTACAAGCAGCAACTGAAACTCTGAGAGTGTTCTTTTGTCAATAATAAAGGAGATGTGGAATTTACTATCAAGGTTTTAAAAATTTGGTCTAAGCCTTATTACAAACAGCAATAATGACTTCCAGAGATATTTAACTCTTCTTTGATGCGCAAGTCAGCTTTTTCTCTTCGTGCTGCTTCTTTTTCCTTACCTTTGAATAAAACCATATTTAGCTTGATATAATCTGATTTTAGTGGGCCAGCAACTGTTCTGCCTGGATGAAATATTGTCATTTTGAGGAGTCCAGGGAGTACAATATGAGCTGAGCACAAACTGAACTCTACTATCACAACTGTAGAATACAGTGGTATGTAAAATACTGTGAGGTAGTGCATTAAAAGCAGCACAGCTTTGATTTTAAGGATTTCAGCAGCTGACTCTGTGAAGCCAGTGAGCAGAGTAAGGAGCTGCAACTGAGCTTTTAGCAGGATGCTAAATACAATCTGCTAATGATTTGCTAGGATTGGACTAGAAAAAGAAGGGGGCTAATCACAAAAGAGCGGCTTTAATCCAGGATAATGAATTTTGCTGGTTTATATGTGAGGTACCCAGAGGGTGATGCTGTAACACACACAAAACCATGCAGAAAACAAAATGCAGTGTAGGAACCTTGTTTGTGCCCAACAGGGTGAACCATCCACTTTGATGGCTCTGTGGGGTTTTTGTGCTAAAAACAAACCAAAGACAAGACACAAACACTTCCTCAATTCCTTTCCCTCCTCTTCTTTCTCTCTCATTTCTTTCTGAAGAAATGAGACATATGCCTCATCAAGGGGGTAGAATTTTCAAAAGTGCCCAAGTTGCCACAGCAGCCTCAAGGATTGTCTGGAGGGAGAAACTATTCAAGGCTGAGAGTCTACACAGCAAGGTGCTATGGATCAGCAAACCCACTGCATCTCACCCTGAAGGTGTAGTTTTTTCCAAGTAGACGATCTCAATGATTTTCCTTGGGATTTAGACATCTAAATCCCCTAAAGCTTTTGAAAATTATATCCCAAAGAGTGAGACTTCAGATTAAGTGAGAAGGTGTTAAATGCCCATTGCCTCTTTCCTGTGGCAGACACCATGTTTGCCAACCCAACGGCTTGTTGAGTTACAAGGCAGATGTATGGTGCTTTAGTTCTCAGTATGAGGAGGCCGGCACCCATTAAAGCACGTAAAACAGCCTGTGTTGCCACCGTGCCGTGCTGGCAGTGCTCACCTCCCTCTCCTGCAGCAGCCGGCGCAGGGTCCTCTTTCTGACAATGTGGCGTCTCCGCAAGTAAAGGCCGATGCCCAAGCCGACCACCACCAAGCACAGGAGCCCTCCAACAACACCAGCTGCGATAGACGGGATTTTGGAGCTGCAGGACAGAAGGGAATGCAGAAAGACAAAAAAATGCTTAGGTGTAAGATTTACAAAGCCGTAGGTTTTGACCAAACACACACTCTGGACATCCGCTTAAGCTTGTTTGAGATGAATTCCCTGTAACGCAGGTAACCATATCAGTCCTAAATATCTCTCTACCACTAGCCTTTAATCTTTTCTTTTTCTAGCTCCTCCTTTTCTTCTCCAGTAAGATCCCAGGTCTCACCTTGACAAGCAAGCTAAGCAGAATAAGATTTTGGAGTCTTGTGCCAGTAGGAATATTTCTCAGTTCTTTAAATCACTTTTCTATGCTCTAATCTGTCACTTCCCTGTACAGAGCTGAAGACTTAACTTTAGTCCCAGCCTTGCAGTGTCCAGCGTGGAAATGTAAACACACATGCATTCTTTCCAGCTCTGTCGTTAATTGTAGCAGATTAAATACTCACCCGTTTGGACAGCCTTCAAGACCTGGCCCTTTGCACCTGTAAAAACAAATGAACATTACAAATGTTTTAGCTCTGGCATACATAATTCTACAATTCCAACTAAGAAAAGTGCTACTGATTGAAAAGTTTGTGTTTCAGAGCAGTCCAAGTATTAACACAGGAATTTATAAGAGTTATACACTCTACTGAACATCAGTCAATGGCCTTGCTCCAAAGGCAAGTTTATCTAGAGGCATAGTTATGCTTCATACTCAGTTTAAAGAATATTTTAAACCAAGTTTATATCATGTGGTAGAATGGGGGGGGAGGTCATAGATACACAAATTCATGGACTCCCTGCTGTGCATGGACATCTGTGCTAGCGCAGAAGCTTAGGGATGACCATGGAGGAGGACAGAAGTAGCCTCTGCCCTGCGCAAAGGCAGAACGCCACATGGAAACGTGTCACTGCAGACCCTCCTGCATGATCCTTGTTTCTTGATAAGTAAAAGATTCCAGTTTCCAGACTTTCTATTGCAATGGAGAAGCTGGGTAAGAGGTACACAGTCCCACCAGAAAACAGGATTTGACAGCACTCCTTTCGGCTACAGTTTGTTGGTATGTGCCCATGATAATTTTATTTCAGAATCTAAGGTCTTACGTTGATAGTGTAAACAGGAACAACAATTATCCAGAGAGCCAGAAACTTTACTAGCAAGACATTCACCCTCCATTTGAGTTTAAAATGAAATTCATTTTGGCAGCCCAAATGCGGAAAACAATACAGAAGAAAACACAGTGACTGCATTCACTTGATGGTCTAATGGGTGTGAAAGGCACCATGCATTCCCTAAATGCTGCTGGGCTACAGGATCTATGCTCTTCTTGGGAATTGTGGTCTTTGTGGTATCTACCGAGCAAGAAGAGCATTACAGAGAGGGTTACATCACCTCTGAAATGCAGAACACAGCAAGAAGAAAAGTCCAGTTTGTGGTATCCGCTCCCTGCGCTGACTATAAGAAAATGGATCATCCGAAACCAACTCCAGAGGAGGTCAAAGAGAGGTTAGGGAGTGAACCTGTGTCAGGAAAGCTGCTCTGCATTCCCTCTTGCTGAGAGGAGGAACCAGCAAATTTCCAAAATGGCTGGTAGAGTTGGAGATCTTATCTCATAACTTGTTCTAGGTCTAGGGGAGGAAGAGGTGAAGCAACTACCCATTTTATTGTGTTTTTGTTTGTTTGTTTCTTTTCATTACTCTGATCTTCCCTCATGTATTCGCCTTGTTTCTGGGCCAACACAATGCTCCAAGACCCAGCATCTGGAAGGTCTCGTGAGTTCACTGGGCTCCCATGCAAGAATGTGCATCCTGGTGTCCTGGATGTGTTGGAAGTGCTGTGCATACTGGTTCCCGGATCCCGGGCGCCCAGCTTTGTTAGTGTTCCCTGTCTGCCTACAGCTTGGGTTGTTTGCTCAGTTGTGTAACTAAGCACGTGCTTGGAGAGGCTGCACACGCAGAGCAGAACCACCAGCTCGCTTACAGTCACAGGAGATGTATCTCGCTCTACACCGGACTTCTCTATTTGGATGCGCAACAGAAAACTGATCTAGGACCCAAGACCTCATCCTATTCATGCTCTACCACCCAGATATGAATTTCTACATGCTAACACAACAAAGTATGTGCAGCTTGCATGTAAGTATGTTAAATTTAAAAGACCTCACTTGATTCCAGAATGTGACTGTGGTCCCTCAAATTCTCTCTTCCTAAAAGTTCTGTTTTGCCATGCTACTTTACAATGGCAAGTCCTCCATGTGCTTCCTTACAGTAAAAAAAATGGCTTGAGGAGATAGTATCTACAGTCTGAGGAACAACCAACCAACCAGTTATTTCGCTACACCAGAAAGCAGAAGCAGGAGAAGCATAGATTTTCATCTGTCCCCTTCTCTTTATAAATTATTTCTCACACAAATCCATCAATATCAAGTCTAGTGGGATAAAGTATAAAGGTGTTTGGGAAGAAAATGTCAGATCAGCTTGTGCTTTTCAAGTCCCACATGATTTTCTGATTCATTTCACAAGTCAAAGAAGAAACAAAGCCTATGAAAAATATCCATCCAGGACTAAACATAACCATCTTTCTTACTGTGGAATTTTATGATGACACCCAACATAAGTAACTCAGGTTTTATGGAATCTAAACAATCACTTTTTCCGTTCCTGAATCATTTTTCTTTTGCTTACAGAAACCAAAATGAGAAATGTGACCTTGTGCTATAAACTGCCTCAAGATCTTACAGATATATCAGATGGAATCTAGCAGTGGTTGTAGTCTCTGAAATATTTCACTATTTACTGAGAAATTAGTGCTGTGTACAGTCCTGGAAAAATATTGCATCCTGAACTCAGCATTTCATCTATCTAGGTAAATATTACTCGTCCCAGTACAGACATAGCTATTTATTTCCCAAATCCATCAAGATTTTAACAACTTTCTCCTCGACCCATAGTTTCTAATTTGATGTAAGCCAGGTTGCTATGATTTATGGCCTTTCAGAGAGGACTATAACAGCCTAAGTTACTCCACAGTCATAAAAGAAATGGAAAACCATTGGGCTTTTTAAAGCCTTACAAGAACCTTTCTCTGCCCTTTCTGTCTCATTAACCTTCAGAGTATGACAAAGGCATTCATATTTGTGCTGTGCTGCAGCAACCTCCCCGCTCAGCGCCCCCAGCTGCTTTCTCACACACCCTCCTAAAATCCCCTGGCATCTAACATGAAGACTGGTGAGGCACATAGTGTCGGTAGTGACTGCAGAGGCTGAATGCATCAGCCAGTGCTATTAACTGCAGTGGCGGTTTCTCTCCACCTTGCTCTTCCACCCCAGTGGCTGTGGCTGAATTGAATTCCTGTACAGCGGGAGAGTGGCAAAGGAAAACCAAATCCTTCAGCACCAAGCAGATTAATTAAGCTGGTGTGTGTCACTAGTTGCTGGAGGTATAAATGGGACAATTCCCAGGCTTTTGGAATGTTGCTGTCTTTATGGGAGCATATTTTCTTAGCTGTACTAGAGGCAGAGCAAAAGGAAGCTTGTATAAAATCCCCAAGAGATTACAGGAGAAATGGGAGAGAAGGGATCTTTTGGGCTGAGCAGGAGAAAGCTTCCTCCATTCTGTTTTCTAATGAAGGCTGAGAAAACCACTCAGCAAAGCAAATAAGACTAGATGGGGTTCTTCACAGTGATACAAAAGAAGAGAAGCATTACCACTCAACACACCTAAGTAAAAAACAAAGTTCATGACAAAGCTCAGCTGGGAAGATGAGTCCTCTTTACTTGCAGCTTCTTCAAATAAGGAAAATAAGAGCCAGATCCTGGAAACCCTTACTTGCATGACTCCTGAAGCCAGCACACTTAATCATGCTGGTAAGATTTTGTGGGCTTTAGGCATGAAATTGGACAGGGACAGAAAAAAGTTGTTGTTTCTTGTCATGCAGAAATCGCTGAGAGTGTGGTTTCTAAGGATGCAAAAACTTTGTGAGACAGATGTTTTCCACCCACTGCTGAACACATCCCATTCCCGCAGCACAATGAGGGAAAGGCGTGAAGAGAAGTAAGTGGCATTACTGATTGATTGCCTTCAAGGGGACAATGCTGTGCCAGACTGCACATTCCCACATTACGTCTCTGACACTGGCTCCCTACCCGTCAATGCCATTGGCCTCACATGTTCCATCTGTAAAGCAAATACAGTAACGTAACCTTCTTCTAGCTCTCCTGAGCCCTTTAGGGATACAGCCTATTTCTTCTACCGCATTTGGGCAGCAACTTGAACAGGACCATTGAGCATGTCCACAACATAACTGTGGGAAACTTAGCCCAGTTCTTTCATGTAAGAGATGAATTCATACTACTTTTTATGTTCTGCCTTAATAACACCGGGCCAAATATGCTGAACCATACGTTGGGTACCCCTAATTTAAAATACATCTCTTTACCCCTATCTCCCAACAGATTCCTGTGGTACTCCCATTCTCTGCTAAAACCAGGCAGGAATTGACTTTTCTGATGAAGTCTGCTCTGGGACTTGCTTGTGCACAAAGAGCCACCACATGGCTCCTCATTACATCCACGTCTGGCAGATTATGTTCTCCAAGTTTGCATTCATTTGAGTCTAGTGTTTGATCTCACAACCGAGGCTGCACAGTGGAAAGCCCTGTTCAGATGTGGTTACCCATTATGCTGTATTTTGATGTGGCCAGTTAGAAGGATATTGGATCACTGTGGCCAGTTTGTATCAGTAGGCACTACTGAGGTCATTAATAAAGAGTAAAGTTATTAAGATCCCGTTTCAACTGAGATCATTTGTTTTCAGGTGTGTGATGGGAAGCCCTGATAAGCCTTGCCTGCGACTGTAACAAAAAAGAGGGGGTACTGCTGTAGATCAGAGCAAACCCACATGACTGTTAAAGCTACCATCTGAAAAGCAGACCACTAGTAAAGGGTGATACTTGTTGGTTTAACCCTTCATCTCCTTTTCTCCATGACAGCGGGGGCCTGGGCACTCTGCTCTTTGATGACCTGGCAGTTGAATTAGCTAATATACAATGGGATCATGGTTTATCTGAATATGTTATAACTTCTCTCTTGCAACAAGTATTACAGGAGGATCTGGGATCAGACAGACCTGCAGGGTACAGGGAAAGGGCCTGTAAAGACACAACACCAAATGCGGGGTGGCTTTTGATCTGAAAGCATCACAGTCCAACAACCAAGTCTCAATCTCTAAAACCTTTTATTGCACATCCCATGTCCTTCTCAGGTTGGAAACCAGGAGAGGAGATAGTTGTTACTTATTGTCATGTAGGTTAAATACAGTTCAATTTACAGCTTGTTACAGGTGGCAGTTTAAGCGTGCCCCCAAACGAGGACAAAAATGGTTTATACAGATTTGGTTTACTGTGATGCCATTAACAAAGTGCCATTCAGGAGGCAAGCAAGGCTTTAAACTCAGACCAAGTGCTAGCATCTGGGAAGATGGAAAAATAGAAAACCACTGTAGTACCCAACTGGGATTTCCCTTTTAAAAAATGAAAGGTGCAGAGAAAAATGGCCACTGGGAGCCCAGCATCCACCAGATGTCACTGATGATCCTCCCAAAACCAGAGGACCCAGTGCCAAGCCAGGTGGGAAAACAACCAAAAAACACATCTCTGGTGAGGAGCTCTGTAAAATTCCAGGAAATTTCCTATTTAAATCAACAAACAAACATGTTTCAACCCCCTAAAATCCTTTTTTTCTTTTTTGCCTTCTGTGTAAAGGCGAAGTGTCACTGAACTTTGCCTATTTACAAAGTCTGCTGTGCTTTGCTTACATTACCTGTGTACTGACCTTTCTCACTCCCTTTCTTCTTCTCAGTTGTTTGAAATGGGACCATCAGGAAGAAGAAGAGCTCAATTCCAGCTGTTCCCCTATTTCTTCCCCCCCCCCTTTTACTCACCCCCGGGAGCAGTTTGGATGGCAGAGCTGGCAAACAGCATTCCCATCAGCGTATTTCCAGACAAGGGTGTCATTCTCACCCAGAACTCCCGCCGGGCAGGATTTCACACAATGGGGGCCATCTATAAAATGGGCACACTTCATGCAATTGTCAGGGCCCTGCAAAGAGAAACAGCTTGTTTGTAATGCCCTTACACCAGCCTATTGAGAAGGAAATTCACAAGAAAAATCTAAATGCTTTCCACTGCTGGAAGTTTTCAGCATCATCTGGTTTTATTACCTTGCCACCTGATATTCTTGCAAGTATTTGCTCTTATAAGATGGACCATATGAAAGGCAGTACCTGATGTTTAAAGTATTTAATTAAGCTTGATGTTTAATATTTTCATAAGTTTCGGTTGCTTTTTTTGCCCCTGCCTTCCGCCTGGTTGGAAAGCTTGCATTTTGCATTGGAAATGGGGAGTAATTTAGTAACATCTTGATAAAGGATACGCTGAAAAGCAGAGGGCCCTAATGGAGCCTGGTGCAATCTATCATCACACAACTTAGAATGATGGACCTGGACCTGCTGACACCTCACTGAAGTACTGGCCTCAAATCAGTATTTTCTTGGTTTCTCAGCATGGGTTCTTTCACTTGTTAGGGAGAAGCAAGGGATAATGGATGCAACCCAAGGAGTCCATAAGTTGGTTTTTTACTTTGAAAAGCACTTAGTTTGTATTTAAAGGCATTGCATTTGGCCATCTTTAGCAGAAACACTTTTATTCAGACTATAATAGCACCAGGAATGCACTAAGTATTTTATAGCAGAGGAACCAGCAATTCTGGGTCAAATTCTACTATGGAGAAAACCAGACCTGATCCACAGTGCCGGTTTCAGTGGGACTACAGTAAGACATGCTATAGGAAGATTATTTTAATTACTGTAATGTCTAAGGGCCATTCTAATAGACTGATTTCTACGTGCTGGGCAAATATGGAACAAGGGGGCGGTCACTGCCTGCAGGAGTTTATAACGTTAATAATATCCCTGAGGCCATCGTAGTCTAAGCTAGAAGGGAGGATGGAAATGCTTCACATTACTGAGCAGTGACTCTTGAGACTGATGATGGGCAAGGGTTGAACACTCAATGGCTGCAGGGAATAGCAAGAAGTGTTTAAGGAGTTGGGTTAAGTAGCACAGAGAAGGATCTGTGATGGAAACAGGAGACTTGATTTCAATTACCCCCCAAAAAAGAGAATTAGAGCTTTACAATCAAGATATTAGTTTGATCTGATTAAAAGGAAACCATTTGGTACTGTTGCCAAACTGAATATTTCATTACGCAAAACAGTGCTCTCAAAATTTAAGAACAACAAAATTGAGGAAGACTCTGGATGACTAACAAGACTACACTGCATTGACTTCTCTAGGAGGAGCTTGAACGAATTGGAATATTTAAACAAGTTTGAATTTGGAATATTTAAACAAGTTTGAAAATCCAATTGTTTTGTTTTGATTGCCTTTCTTTGAATATAATTTACACCTGCAATTACTTTAGCATAGGTATTTACTGTAACCTAGAGGTAGGAACATGGTTAGAGGAAGGAACATGGTTTTAAGTAAAAACTCCTTCCTGCATAATTTTTGGTAAGCATTTGGTCTTGATGACAATTTGAGCATGGCTTTTCAAAAAGGCAAAAGGCTACTGGTTTAATCCATTACTTTAAACAGGTTTTTTCCCTCTGAATAAGGGAACTTAATTTGTTCACGCTAACTTGGCACTTCATTAGCTTCATGTTCCTGAAATACTTGCTAAGTTACCGTATCATCACATACATAAGTAAGCCTTTCTTTTTTTTCTCTCTCTCTGTAAAAGGCACAAAAAAGAAAGGCCCAACAATACCTGGGACTTTGTATTATGTGTATGGTGGATGATAAGAAAAAAAAAGTTCCCTCTCCTGTTTCTGCATCCCTGCCCCATGATCTTAACTACTAGCCCCCCCATCTCTACTCCACCTTGGAGAAGGTAAATGAGACCTCAGGATTATCTCAGCATGGGAAATACATATTAATATATGGCCTGAGGTGCAGGTTTGCTAAACTGAATCTGCTCTTACAGGTCCAGTGCAGGTTGCGTTGTACATGGTGGAGTTCTGCACCAGGCACTCGGGGTGGCACGGGAGGCACTTGGAATCCCTTTCAAACTCTCTTGGCTCCCTGGAAAACAAAAAAGAATGAGAGAAATAATAAAACACCAGGCTGATTAGTGAGTGATAAATTGTGCTCATCTCTGTTTTTCCTGATTTTTCCAGCTTAAATAGATTGGGATGATGGTACTGGGACAGGAGGAGGTACAGGGGGACCCTCCTGGCTACACCAGCAGCACTTGCTTAGTGCAACCAGGGGGAGGTAACAGTAAGGGAAATTTGGTTGACGGTGAAACACATGGCACTCCAGATCACACGCTACAAATCAGTTTACTTTCCCTTTTAAGCTAACAACACAAAATATTCACAACGATTTCCAAAGGCTTTTAAATGGTAGTGATGCAAAGAGATCAGCAAAAACAGTTCAAGTGATTCCAAGGCTCCAAATAATAATTAGGGAAGTTAAACAGCAAAGCACTGATAATTAAATTCATGCCCTCACTACAACACACAATGAATCATTAAAATATGAAAGTTGGGAACAGATGGTTTCAATAGCAATAAAGCTGTTCCACTTCAAGTAATGGTGTTATTAATTAAACTAAATCTACCCATCATTTGACACAAAAAATGCCCAGATCTGCCCTTCAGGTCATAATAGCTGCTGGCAGGAATTCACTTACAAAAAAGACAGCTGCTGAACTGCAAGCTACAAGAGAAATACAATCACCAGGGGCATCAGTGCCCTGTCAAGTACTTGCTTAATACTCATGGTTTTTAGAAGTCAAACTTGGAAAGGTTTATTAAAAATATCCCTGTAATTTTCGGTGCTAGACGTGCCTTTCCTACCTACGTCACCTCTTGAATGGACTGGAAACCTCTGCCGCAGCCCTGACACACAGGCAGTGATGTATTTTCCTCAGCCTGAGTGAGGCTGAAGCAATAATTTTGCCTGAATCTGTTGCTCCCAGTGCTTTTGCAGATGAAAGTTCATTCTCTCTTGACTGTAACTTTGCAAACTGCAAGGGCAAGATGCTCATCTGAGCAAATATGAGTCCCTTTGCAGTAAGGAAGCCCACCACATGGTGAAGCCCTGGATCCAGGGGCAGCTGAGCTCCCAATGACTCCAAATGGCTCTGGCTCTTACTTGATGTGCTAGACATGACAGGTATAGCTCGGATTTTCACTGGGGCTTTAAGGTCCTTTATTTCTTATGGGAAAGAAGTGCTAGGCTTAGTGTCCCTGGGCCTCCAGTTAGTTTCCTCATGGCTTACGGGGATATTTTCTTGGCAGGAGCAAAATCCTAAGGAACACTGCATGGGGAAGAAGAGGTACCTCAGGTACAGTACTCACACAACATCTCTGCAAAGCTAGTGAAATCCCATGCAGCCAGAGACCCTATTCTTTTTTTTCTTTCTAGTTACAACATGTTTTAAACACTAAAAACCCCAAATCATTGCCAAAACCTCAAGCACCTCCAGACACCTTACCCTTGCAGGATGTTGCACTGTTTCACACACTCCTTCTGGCGATCAAAAAACCTGCAGGAGAAGCAGTGGAAGGGTCCAGGGCCCCAGCAGCCCACATCTGAGCACAGGGGGTCACAAACATGCCTGGCAGCAGCTGGGAGAGAAAGAGAGACAAGAAAAGCCATGAACATCAAGGCAGGACAGAGGGCAAACAAATCACTGCCAGTGACTCTATCCTGACCAGTTTTTCCAATCTGTTCCAAAGCAGACACGAACGGTCCTGGCAGTGTGGAAAAGGAGTAATCATACTTCTCTTAATTTCCGAAGCCTGAAATTAAGAGTGATTTCTGGCCTTTCAAAGTAAGAATTAACTCTTCTGTGTCAGCTTAACAGCTGTATAATAAAGCTAAACCAGTACCAGACTGTTGTGGTTTAACCCCAGCAGGCAACTAAGAACCATGCAGCCACTTGCTCACTCACAACCCCCAGGGAGATGGGGAGAACTGGAAAAAAGGTAAAACCCGTGGGCTGCAGTAAGAACGGTTTAATAATTGAAATATAATAATAGTAATAACAATAATAGCAGTAGTAATTCTAATGAGAAGGGAGACAACAGACAGAAATAAAACCCAAGACAGACAAGTGATGCACAATATGATGGCTCACCACCTGCTGACCCAGCCCACCCCTGAGCAGCAATCGGAGCCTCCTGGCCCACTCCCCCCAGCTTCTGTACTGAGCATGACCTGCTGTGGTATGGAATATCCCTTTAGCTAGTTCAGGTCAGCTCTCCTGGCTGTGCTCCCTCCTGGCTTCTTGTGCCTCCTCACTCCTCACTGGCAGAGCATGGGAAACTGAAAAGTCCTTGACTTAGCAAGTACTACTGAGCAACAGCTAAAACATCAGTGTGTTATCAACATTGTTCTCAGATCAACCCAAAACACAGCACTGCACCAGCTACTGGGAAGAAAGTTAACTCTATCCCAGCCACAACCAGGACACAGGCTGAGAGAGTTTGGGTTCTTCAGCCTGGAGAAGAGTAGGCTCCGGGGAAACGTTATTGCGGCTTTCCAATACCTAAAGGGGGCTTATAACAACTCTTTACCAAGGCCTGTAGTGACAGGACAAGGGGAAACAGTTTCAAACTCAAAAAGGGTAGATTTAGATTTGGTATAAGGAAGAAATAGTTACAGGGGGTGGTGACACTGGCATAGATTGCCCAGAGAAATTCTGGCTGCCCCATCCCTGGCAGTGTTCAAGGCCAGGTTGGATAGGGCTTAGAGCAACCTGCTCTAGTGGAAGGTATCCCTGCCCATGGCAGAGGGTTGGAACTGGATGAGCTTTAAGGTCTCTTCCCCAAACCATCCTAGGATTCTCTGATCAATTTCCAAAGTACAACAAATTCATATTCTGCAAAAAGAAGTAATTAGATTTTGATGCAGGGACTACTGCAGTCACCAACAACATGTTTGAACAACAGCTTCAAACTGGTCAAAAAAGTCCAATGTTTGGAGTTAACTTCTGTGTCCTTCAACCTATGTGGCTTCACTATGCCCATAGTGGGGAGGAAGCTCCTTCCCATCTGCTGGACATGATGAAGTCCACATCCTTGGTGGGAAAAAAAATCCCACTTTTCCCACACCATCTTTGGTAAAGCAGTATCACTGATGAATTTTGCATCCAGGGGAACAAGGAGAAAAAAGCCTTGCTCAAATTAGTCTTGCACTTCAGCACAAGCTTCCATAGGAAGCAGGAAGGCAGCGCTGACTTACCACACTCATTTTTATTTCTGTTCTGTATAATCTTTGTTTTCTGGCTTGGAGTTGCAAACAGTCTTTGCCAGTCCATGGTGTCAGCATAGCAGAGGTTCTTGTTCTTCATAATGGCAACATCTCCATCACTGATTTCCTTGAGGGAGCGCAGTCCTAAGGACTGTATTTTCAAGTTAACAACGGCAAGGGAATATTGGCCACTAAAACGGAGAGGGACAAAAAGAAAACACATGGAAGAAAGAGAATTAGTAAGCAGGGTTTTATTTAGCACATTTTTCTTTTGATTTTCAAATGCATGTTGCTGTAAACTGAATTTTGTCCAAGCAAGATGCTGCTCAGTCCTCTAAACTTAATGCCTGGTACATGACATTTCTATTATAAAACAACTGCCATACTCATATCTGGTTTTGCATGGTCTTTTTAAGCTAAAATTGGCAGGACATGCGTGCTCTGTCAAGTCAACGATGTGCAATAATGGTAGTAGACAGAGCAGCTATTACTTTGTGCTGGTCCACCAAGCCATCCTTCCTCTTGGGGTAAGCCCACGAGGTGATGGAGGCACTGCCGGTGTCCATACCATCTGGCAGACACAGTCTGGCCCCAAGTGCTCAGCTACCTCCAATCCCAAAGCACTTCTGATTGTAACTTGCCCCACACTGCAAAGAGCATTCTCTGTTCTACTTGTGCTTCCAGGCTGGTGGGGGAGACCCTGCTCCTGAGAGGCAGGCTCAGGGCAGCCTCTCACATACAGCACAGAGCTGATGGTTTCACCCCCCCCTAGGACACATCACCTACTGCTACAAAGATGGTGCTCCACTCCTTGACAGGTTTTTGCTATTTTGCATCAGCCTGGAGAAGAGAAGGCTCCGGGGAGATCTTACAGCAGCTCCCAGTGCCTAAAGGGGGTCTACAAGAAATCTGGAGAGGGGCTTTTATAAAGGGATGTAGTGACAGGACAAGGGGGAATGGCTTTAACCTGAAAGAGGGTAGATTTAGATTAGACATTAGGAAGAAATTCTTCCCTGTGAGGGTGCTGAGGTGCTGGCACAGGGTGTCCAGAGAAGCTGTGGCTGCCCCATCCCCGGCAGTGTTCAAGGCCAGGTTGGACACAGGGGCTTGGAGCAACCTGCTCTAGTGGAAGGTGTCCCTGCCCGTGGCAGGGGGTTGGAACTGGATGAGCTTTAATGTCTCTTCCACCTCAAACCATGATGATTCTATGAAGACACCTGAGTCTCACACTGCTCAACACCTTGGTGTGCTCAGACAAGTGCAGCTTGAGTGTCTCTGACACATGATTTACTTACTGTTGCTTGGTTCTGCCTCGTATAATCTCCAGATTTTCAAAAGCATAGAGATCAGTAGCATTATCAGGCCAGGCCTGAATCAACAAAAATCCTGAAATGAAGAAAAGAAGATATAATAATAATAGTAATAGTAATAAAAAACAACAACTAACAGTGGTCAGTATTGACAGCATGACCTCCTCTCCCTGCACCCGGAGAAGGCGCTTGTGCTTTCCCTATGCTTATTTGAGAATCCCAAAGTAAAACATGACATTTTAGGGAACAGGGAGATATTTTTAGACCTCACTTTATAAACAGTTTACTACTTAGCCCACCATGAGGGCTTAGGAGAGTAAGAGATGATTGTGTTGGTGAGCCATACATCCGTGCCACAGTGAGCTGCCAGTGATAACAACTCCTTCCAGAGATACCCTGGCTGAGAGGCTGTGGGCTCTGGTGCTATGGGAGAAAGGCATTACTCCCTCCTATTATGAGATACCCTCAGGGAACATGTAAACTGAAGAGAAAGCAGAAACAGAGCAGAACAGACAGCACTCAGAGTGGATTAGCTAAGGCAAGCATGTTTCCCTGCTCGGTAGGGAGGGGGAGAACCTGGGAGATTGCAGGCTGCTATATGAAGCTCTGGGGTTAGTCACTGCTACCCTGAAGGGAACCAGACAGGTAAAAGAGAGAAAGAAATGGGGAACTGGAGTCACGTCTGTGGACCCAGCTCTAATGTTACACTCATTTTATAATGAGCTGAACCAAATTACTTTCAAGTGATCCTCGGCACAAGACGGTGGCTGAGCACTCTGATGGCCACTTTGTGCTGGTGGAGACACATTCACCCCAAGGAAGAGCTCTTCAGGCTGTAGAGGGTGTCTCTGTGAGGATGATGCAAGTCACTAAGCATGCTTCCCTAAGGAGCTGCTGAAAGGTTTTCCATAAATAGAAACACATTTGGCCGTTTTCAGCCAGAGTGGCACGCCTCTGCATCACCACATACCTCTTGGGTGGCTGAGGATCTCCTTTGCTTTTACTGTTTGCTAGGACTGACAGTTCAGCAGAAGGGATGGTCTGACCAAACCACACACCTTGGATGGGAGACCCATATGGGTTACATGGGTGTAATGCTGGCGAGGTGCTGCTGACCACCCCTGTGAAGAGCGAGCCCTGGTAGCTCAGATACAGAAACCGTTCGCTTGCGTTTCTCTTCATGTGCTCAAAACACTTCCCTCCTCTCCCTTTGCGTTTTTGACAGTTCCAGTCAGAGAACATCTCAGCTCAAACCCCATTGCTAACCTGTTATTTCTTTGACTGTTTTGAAGACATCCAGCTTCTTGGGGTCCAAGGGTAAGGTCTTTGTGAAGGCATCACTGAAATAAACAGAATGAGGAATTGGGAAAAGAACAGCTCAGCGTGAATTTCTCCCTAGCCCTTCTCCTCCAGTGCTAAACGACCAGCAGGCAACTCACCCTAGAAATGCAACTGGGAGGATGCTGACATCCCCATTGATCTTGGTACAGTTTTTGAAGGAGTCAATGTTTGTGGCATTTATGGAGAGGATCCCTTTAAGTTCACCTATTCCAATGCCGTTGCACACTGTTAAAAGAGAGATACAGAAGTCAGGGGAGAGAAGAGTAAAGCTCAGTCACATGGAAGGGAATAGACATGGAGACACCATTAGTCCAGAAAGCACTCCTATACTTTCAAACCTACCACTGTAAGATAAGTTTCATTGATCTTTTGACTACTTTTGCTTTTCATAAAGCACCACGGGGTAACTGCTCCTGCTTGCTCAGTTGTGCAGCTGTGCTTTGAGCATCTCTGCTCATGCCCTTCTCTTGCTTTGTCCCATTTTCATTTTAATCCCATTTGATAAGATACTAGGACAGACAAATGAAGGAGAAGGCTTATGTGAAGATACACATACCACACAGTTTATCCACTGCACTTGTGGTGTATCCCACTTGGAAAGTATGCTCCAGGGCCATGTTTCCTGATCAACCCCCTTGTCAGATCTTCAAACTATCAGTGCATATTTATATTGAATTTGCACTTAATTAAGGTCAGAACTCCATGTACTTTTTTCAACAAGTTACCTATCATCTCAAAGCCTTACTGGCTTATTCCATGATTTTTATACCTTTGCTGCATAACCCATCACACTTTTTACACTTCCGAACACCATTTTCTTCCACTTCGTAAGTATCGGTATTGCATGAGCGAACGCAGGAGCCGTGGTCTGTCACCACGTAGTTGTCTGGAAAAAAACAAGGACACAAAGGTCATTGAAATACAAGAGGCTGCACAGGCACTTCAATACTAGGAAAAAGAAAAGGGGGGAGGAGTTGAACTTTTGGCATACTTAGAGTACAGGCATCAATTATGAATTCTCACAAACATCCTTTGAAGGTAGATGGGAATACAGTGCTATCACTATTTTATAGAGAGGGGAACAGTCACAGAAGGATAAAACAACACTGCCAGGTCAGGTCAGGCTGTGCAGCGGTGCCATTATCAGAATCAATACACGGCATTTTTGATCCTTCACCTTCACTCACTCTCCCCAGGCTAAGGGCCTGTTCAGGGCAATGTTCAGTCTTGCATGCTAAACAGTTTTGCATGCTAAATCCTCTCCTACATTTACATCTTTACGGGTTAAAAAAAATGTAGATGTGAAACAGTGTGAAAGAAGCAGCAAGCACGTGTAGAGGAAGCCATGATCAGTGGCCTCGAGAAAGAGTGTTTAAACCAAAGACTTTTTACCAGTCCTAATTAAGAACAAGTTAAGAGTTGATACTGCTTTGGCAATCCACAGGATTGATCCCATATGGCTGTTGTTTTGATGATTCTCATTAGATGTTTTTGCCCCCATCAAGAGAAAAATCCTCACAAGTCAAAATTCCATGGTTAAAAATCAGGGAAGGTGAAGGATACAGACAGTTTAAAGAGGCTATTTACCAGCTGTCATTTTTGTCACCTGTTCCTGGTTTCCACAGAAGCAGAGGAGAACAAGAAGGTCCTCCTGGCCACCACACAGAGGGATGACACAGGTCCCTTCCCACCTCTCCAACTCCCCACCTCCTCTGTGGCTGCAATCTGAAATAAACTTACGTGGACATTCCCTCACACAAGTGGCTCCAAAGCTGTACTTTCCATCAGGGTTGACATCCATCTGATAAGTGGTGGGGTTATACAGGACCAATGGGGGACATGTATCCTTGCACGTAGCATCATCCCGAAACTTGCGACATGCCTGCCATTGAACAACAGCTCCCGTTAAACTGCTTTCACCTTAAAAAGTGACAATGGTTTTACATTAGCTGTTTAAAAACACTCTGATGTGCTCATCTCTTTCCTGCTTAGGAAATCCCAAGCAGCTACAGGGATGGTTCCTCATGCTTGTAGGCGAAAGGTTGCTTCAGGTCAGGCAATTGAGTTTAATATTTGGGGGGAGAAAAAAAGAGAGAGAGAATATGAGGTTTTCTTGTTCTGAACAAGAAACCTTGGCACTGACAGGAAAGCTGCTGGGATTTACGTGGGAACAGGAGCGAATCTGCATGCCTTAGACAGAAAAATTTTCCCTACAAGCAGTAACCAGATCAAGACATACAGTACTTTTCTTGGCTGCTTTTTAATAACCTAAATCAAATCAAGTCCTTTCCTGCTGATTACTGACTTTTCTGGCTAAATATTAAACTGAAGCCATTGTATTTGGCTGCAAGTAATGAACAATTTAGGAGGCATTTATGAAGGACAAGTTGGTTCTTCCAATCTAATTCTGCATAAAATTAATAATCACTCTGTTTTCCCCTTTTTTCCTCCCTAGCTTTCCAGATGAGAGAGAATAGCTGTCGTCCCTGTGAGCCAGTAAAGGGCACCATAGCCTTGCAACTTATCAGGGGACCAGGAGTGCAAATTACAACAAAAGCTGGACTGAACACTTTCTGGGGCAATTACTTAGGTATCATTTAATTCACAGTGAAGTGCAAACTTGGGGAAGAGTTAAAACCACAGTGCACACCAACCCCCCTGAAACTCCTGTAGAAAAGCAATGGGATGTTTTCTTTTTCCCAAAAAAAGCTCCATTGCTCCTTCTCCCTCCACTGCCCCAGGGCCCTCTAAACACAGTGCTTTTGTGGCAAGTGAAAACCAGAAAGAGAAACCTTGATTTCATTGTCTGAAGTTCAAAGAAAGGCAAAAGAAGTGAAGATCTATCATATCTTATGCCCCTTGCAAGTTCTTGCTTTAGTAAACTAAGGTTATTACTGAGTAGCACTAAAGAGCACAAGGCAATGGAAAACCACCACACTGTGGTGGCAGCTGAAGACCTGGGGACCTGCTTACGTGGGGAAGTCACTCTACAGCAAACACTTAGCAGCTCTACAACAGCTTTGAGCTCACTGGTCTCTCAAAGACACTAATACTGTTCTAGCACGTGCTAGGAAGGTCCAACTGCAAAGTCAGTAAAGACCAACTCAGGGCCAAGTTTGTGTCCTCTTCCTCTGAGGAAGCCCTGGAGCACCCTCCAGGTCAGCATCTCTCAGAGGCCTTCTGGGATGGAAGAAGGCTAGAGGACATGCAGCTGAAAGCCTGCCTCAGCATGCCAGGGATTTATGGTTATGGTGGTGGTGTAGCATGGTTACCAGGCAGTCGCTCTCCCGAGGCCCCGTGCACCCCGCAGCACACTGGTTGTGGCAGCAGTCACTGGGCACCTTTCCCCTGCACCGGCCAGAGCACTGCTGGGCACAGATGACTTTTGTTACTGGAAGACACAATAAGAAAGGAAAAACCCATCAGGAATGAAGAAAGTTTAAGCTGTATTTGCTGCAATGAGATCAGAAAATACGGAGAAAAGGTCTGGTGCAGGATCTGTGCTAGATTTTCCCCATGGGATGCATATTCTGTCCTCATGTAAGGCCAAAGCTTGGGAGGGGTGAGAGCTGGTGTGGGTGGTGGTGAGAAGGGGTTGTGTTCAACCCATAATTATCTTGGCTCTTGTGAGGTGCTAAGCACTTTGGTCCCAGCCAACAAACCAAACCATGTCCCGCTTAGAAAGAGCATCCAGGTCCCTGTGGCATCAATGCCTTAAACCATGAAAAATTCCTCAGAGTCCCTGCATCACACAGCTCGGCAATAGAGCAGGATCTGATCCATTTTATTGAGAAAATCCACTATTATTAGTGCTAGCTTTGGGAAAAATGACATGACAAGAGAACTGCCAGGACTCTCTACTATAACAGGAAACCGTATATTGTTGGTGTGGGGTTAGGATCCCTTCGGTGCTCTAGAAGCATTTCTGAAACTTGCAGAGAGAGGGGACACCCACTCAGCAAACCCATTTCATACACATACTGTATTATTTTAGTTTAGGCTGCAATTCCTTGGCCAAATTTTATCTTCATTACTCAACTCCCACAGAGTTTGCACCAGTGCAGCAACCCGGAGGAAGAACTGGCCCAAATTCAACTTTTTTTCAGGGAAGCAAAAACTGCCTGCAACATTTTGTAGAGAATCAGGAAATCGTCTCCATTTGAATATCAAAGCATGTGTTTAAACCAGAGACCCAAAATGGGATTGTTTGTTCTCTGTAATTACTGATCCACAGACCCTGGCAAGAGACATCAGAGAAACCTGATGGCTAATCTGCTGCATTATAGCACCCTGAGCATTTCAGCTGTGCACTACAGTAACTGATACCAACTTCACAGTTGGCACAAATGAGTTACAATATCACCAGGAATTCCTGTAACTCCAAACCAGATGGTTGTTAATTAACAGAAAACTATTGGAAAATATAGCCCACTACAGGGTATATAACAGTGATTTTTTAAAAAATTTCCTATTTTTTTTTCCATTACACACTTTTGTATCCAAACTTTATTTTCATCTTTCTTGTAGGCCTGTAAGCAAGGTATTATATTTTCAAGGAAACAGATTATTTCCATAATAGGCATTAGCTTCTCTGATAGCAACTCCTCCATTCAACTAGAAACAGGGGAATAAAAGGCACATTGTTCTACACGAACAGCATTTTGATCTGACTTTTTTCACAGGCATCAGCAGGGGAGTAAAATAACTTGTCACTTTGATAGCTATTGACTAGAGCTTCCTGCTGGAAACATGTACCATGGCAAACATTTGTATTTCATACAGAACATCCCATGTTTGTGGAAGGAGAAAGATATGTATGACCCCAAACTTTCCCACATATGGAAATGTGGGAAACATTTTCAGTTGGCCAGATTCTCAAAATGCCTGGAGAGGAGAGCCAGAGCCTGCAAACGTTTTTGCTTTATGCACTCCTTGTCAACATCCTGAAGCCAGCAAGGGTTTGTCAATGCGGGAAGCTTGCAGGGCTGAGACCTGAGGTTTCACAAACCCCTGGGACAGCTGTGTGGCCTCAACTAAGGGGACCAACTTGGGAACAGCTTTGTGTGCGCACTGTCCACCTCAAACTGCAGAGCTGACTGAAAAAGCCTAAAGCTTATGCTAAAGGAAGAGAGAAAATCTGTATGTTCCTTTTTCCTGAAGCTCTATAAGCCATACAGATTTGGCCTGATACTTGCAGGCAAAAAACTTAGGTTTAGGTGATTATTTACAACGGAAAACCAAAGATAGGATGTTGATTTCATTTGTGTTATGCCTAGATCAGCAGTCTTTCCACTGAGCTTCACGCGATACAAAGAATCAGAAATCATATATTTCCCCACTTATTACAGAAAATGATGAAATAGGGAAACAAATTGAGATGATCTTCCTCCTCAGCCTTTACTTTAGAAAAAATAAAGCGTTGAAAAATGTCAAGAACTTCTAAACAAAGGTTTCTGTCAGCAGGCAAGCACCCTACCTGCAAAATTTTACAGTAAAGCACAGGCAGCCAAACTGAACAACCTCACAATGCCAAATAGCAACATTTACAAATATAAAAAAGGCCATGCATTTTCTGAGAGCCTTCCAAAGGTTCTCTGAGCACAGTATGTAGTGTGATAACCCACACGAAGGTGACATCTTCTGTGTTTATAAAAGAAACCTACAGGGATTCCAAAAAGAGGAATTAAAGCCAGAAAAAAAATCAGGTTGCGTTATTGCTTCTAATAGTAAAAATTAATCCAAGGTATCATTAGCTGGCCTGAAGAACGGCTCTGCAGGAAACAGCAGGAAGGCAAACAATTCACCGTGTGGCTACTGTGTTCTCTCTTATATGGTAAAATATCTTAAAGAATAAATGTTCTCAAGTGCAGATGGGAGAAAGCTGCGGGCAACAGACAAAAGCTTTCAGTGCGGGGGACAGCTACAGTCTTTTGCCTCTGGAGGAACAGCACATCTGCAGGGATACCCAGACCCAAGCCCAACAACCTTGAGGGTTCCCCTCCAGAAATGGAGCTCCTCGGGGAGAGCAGGCACAGCCATCCCCCCCATGACTGTGCTTCTGCAGAGAGGGAAGCAGGCCACGTCCATCCATGGTGTGCTTCAAGGAGCCCCAGCATAGCAAGATGTAGAGAAGGACAAGTGTGAAACACATCACTAATGTGCACTTGACAGGTTAGTTTTTCAGTAGATAGAACTTCAGTATGTCAGAGCACACAAGATATTTCTTAATTAACCAGCGGGCTTACATGTCTGGCAGTTCTGCTCGCCAGGGCCCCAGCAGTGGTCTTCTGTGCAGTTTGGATGGCATTTGGGACCTAAAACACAACAGCAGATTATTATTTTCTATAAACATGTACTACAACAACAACATCATGTGAGTCACAGAAAACAAAGACTTGAGCTTTCCTTCTCGATAAATCAGGGGAGGAAGCACCTATATTCCAGTGCTCAAACATTTTGAGAGCTGGACCTTAAATCCTTATCCTTAGTTCATCTCTGGTTTCCTACGTGCAGTTCTCCACACCTTTGAGCAAGTGAGCACAATACCCAGCCAGTCTAGCTTACGAAAGAGGCATATTTTTCCCAGGAACAGGAATCTCAGCTACTGCCCCGCTGGCCCTTCTGCTGGAGTTTGCATGCAATGGCAAGTCACCACTGGCTTGCAGCTGGGCATGTGCCAGCTGCTCGTTACAGGCCACAAGTAAATCAATGTACTGAACAAGGCGGTTCTAAAAGGAAAACAAACCCAACTGGATTTGCAGGCAACTGCAACTACTCCAACCACAAAGAAATTTGACTTCTCTGCCAAAAATACTCCTTGGTGTAAGACTATGCGGCAGACGGACAATCGATGGAGAGGTGGCAGGATGGAGAGACACCCTGCCTAACCTTGAAGGTTCATTGCCAAGCTCTTTCCCATCCCTCCCTTGTTGCTCTTTTTTCTCTTTTTCTTTCTCTTAATGACCAGCAAAGTCCCAGAGAAACAACTTATTTTAGATTACGGGATCATTATCAAAACCATAAATGGCTGTCTAAGAAGATTAATCTGGCATTCCCTACATTTAAGAGGCATTTCCTACTACAGTGATTCTTTCTGCTAACAACACATGATTCTCCTTCCCCCCACCTCCCACCAAATAGCTGAACAAATGCCAATACTTGTCCAAGAGTTGATTGATTTGGTGTGGGACCAAAGAACTGTTTTATTTTTTTAAGTGAAAAGTTAAAGGTTAACATTTCTGTGATGTTTCGAGCCAAAAATCCTGTGCTGACTTGTATAGTTCACAACTCCTTGATTACGCTAGGGCTGCGCAGAAAAATATGTCAACACAAAAGTTGGCTATCAGCTCTCAGGCAATTATGCAACTGGAAGAAGACAAAGAAAATATGTTTTTCCGCCAATTGATAGTGCCAGAAATGAAATGTTCAGAACTGAAAATAAACTCTCCTTTCTGTGAAATGACTGGGGATTTTATAAGGGACTCTTAAGGCTGAAGGATTAGCTTGAGCCCACTCTAAGCACATGCTGCACAAACTTTTTAATATACATTCATCTCCCTTCTAACGCATCAGATTTATCTGTCTGTTTATCATCAATTTTGCAAGGATAATCCATGCAGCCCAAAACACTGAAACATGTTGAGTTTTATGGCACTCAGCATGGGTCTTAGCGCTAAAAAGGCTTCAAGTCTCACAGTAACTCCACAAAGGTACTCATATGGGTTTTCTAGACCAGAGCCTTATATTGTAAACAGAAGATTGCTGAGAAGCAAATGAGTACATGTTAGTCTGAGCTGTCTTTGAAGAACACATAGTCAGGGTCCTGTCTGAAACCAAGAGAAGCTTTCCCAAGAACTTCACTGTGAGTTAAGGACCTAACCACCATGAAAAATTACATCTTAGGCCAGCGGTGAAGAAATGAAAAGACTTTCCTTGGAACAGGGCTTGGAGGCTCTGCATGCAGGAATTGGTGGACCTGAAACCCACCGCACGAAAGATGGGATGTTCATTCTTCCCTCTGAAATGGCGGAGTACATAGCATTTTTGGTAATTTAATACTTACAAGAAGACAGGCTGCTTGCAAATTCAAGGACTGTGAGAGGCTTCTTGCTTGTGTCAATGATGTCATTCCAGAGAACAGTGTCCATGTTGCACAGTTTGGGGTTGTTGCTGATTTTAACACCTCCATTGAGAATTTCTGCCACAGAAGGAAAAAATTGGTAAGTGAAGCAAACTGCTTAAGTCTTCTATCTCTGATCTAAAGAAAGGGAAATAAAATACATAGTTGTTTGCCTCAGTCACGCTATGCTGACAGAAAAGGACAATGTGCGCTCCTGATGGCAAAACTAACAGCAGGCTCAGACTCATGGGTTCTGGATCCTTGTTTTTAAAGCAAGATCTAATGGCATATGACTTTGAGGGAGATCTTCAATCAGCTCTTGATACCAATAACCTAACAGTTGAAGCTTGCTTTACATGTGCCTCCACTTCTAGCCCTCGTCTCACCTGACAGCCGTTTCATCGGCAGCTCTCGGAGTCCCTGGGTTTTATTCATGTGGTAATTGGATAAAACTGCCAGAGCATAAGAGTTGTCATACAGCACATTTCCTCGGATGATCTGGAGGTTTTCTAGGGGAATGACATCCACCATGTTAAGTGCGATGAGAACGTAGCCTGCAACCTCCTGTATCGTCTGAAAGAACAACAGAAGAAACAAGGTGTTTAATCCATAGCACTTTCTACTCCTGACAGTCACTTTCCTCCTCCCATCTTTCAATTTTAAGGAACAATAAACCACTTAATCTCATTAAAAAAATAAATACAAGAACAAGAAGGGACCGTTAGTAGTATTTCCTACTATTAGTAAGAAAACTTTGCTGTCTAAGCAGGTATAAACTGTTAGAGCAACCACCAGGGGGTCATTCCAAAGGTCCAGCTTACCCCTGTTCTGTCCTGGGGGCAAGTGAAGCTGCCTAGGGGATGCAGGAGAACAGGGCAAGCACGTATGATATGGCAAGCAAGTGTGATGCTTCCCCTCAATGCCTGCCCAGCCTTTAACCACTGGCAGCACAGAGATGCCATCTGATTGAGCCTTTTACACTCTCTCTTTTGCACCCCTTCCCTTGCAGATCCACCTGTGCTCAGCAGAGGGGAAGATGAGGTACCTTCTCCCTCTTAAGTAATAAATACTTATAGGACAAAAAAGGCACTTTTTCTGGATGTAGGTTAATTCCTGCCTTGTATTGAGAAATGCGTGCATATCTATCTCCTACAAGAATCACCATAAACGAAAAACCCTCGAGCTACCACTTAGGATATTATCCTATTCTATGAAGACTATGAGTGAGTTCTCAAGAGACCTGTTATGTTCCTGGGAACATTGAGCTCCATGGTCAAGTTGTGCTTGGGAAAGAAAAATGGCAATACCATCATATTTGTAACCCATATGTCTGGACCATCTCTTTTCTGATGGACTTGCTTTTTACTATAATGAGATGGTTTTTTCCCTTTCTTTGTTCCCTGAGAAGAAAAGCTCACACAAAGACATTACTCTTCTCAACCCAGAGGACTAACCTGTTTATTCATACAAGAGCTACCATACAAGAGCTCTTGATACTAGACATATACTTCACATGTCAAAAAAACCTTCTTCCTCTACTGCCTCCTTCTTTGGAAACCTCCCAATCTAATAACCAGTTATGCAAAAAGCAATGCATTTAAAATGTCTTCTTTAATATATATATGCATATATATTTATAACTGAAGGTGTGATGTTATTCCCACTGGTGGCAGCCTGGCAGTGGGGGAGCAGAGCTGCACCCCTTGACCAGTCTCTGCTGGTGGAGAACCTCAAAGTGCCCATGGCAGACAATGCTCCTCCCCATGCCATGGCTGCATTTTAACATCCATCCCCTGCCTGTTGTCCTCTCAGCTTGCCATAGTCACAGCCTGGAGGAGAGGGTAAGGGCCTCCACACTTCAAAATCTGCCATCAGTGGGTTGACACTCACTTAGCACCTTGCTTTTCCCAACACCACCACAAAGCCTTTTGCCCTCTGGGAAGTGAGGCAACAGGTAAGGATGTAATTATATCTATACATAAGAAGAAACCCATCTGCATGGTAGCTAGAACAGCCCAACAGGTGCTTGAAAAGCTATTTGTCAAAGTACCTGATTTACTAGGGTTGAGCATATCCTGCAGCCTACAGGTATATCAAGACTGTGATCTGCAATTTCTCTGACATTAGCTACCTATGTTTTTGGACCACCACAGAATTTTATAGGTAGCTGATCCTTTGCACTTCAAAAAATGCAGTCAGATTCCTTTAGCAGGAAGACCACATTGGCCAAGAACACTAACCTTCAGGAAAGAGAGGTCACGATTGTGCTCCACATATGTAATCTCCAGGTTGCTGAGTACCACCTCGCAGTTGTTGTACATTCTCTGCAGGCTGGTGAAATGGTCTTCCACATGTCCCAGTTGGGTCAGCTTGTTATTTGTCCCTTGACAAACTGCAGAGGAAATAAAAAAGCTCCATGAAGGAAAGCAAGAATAAATGCAGGGTTAAGACTTGTTGCCCATCAATGTTCACAAGCACCACGAGAAGTGAAGCATCACTAAAGATTCATAGGAAACAAGAACGTTATCTTGCATGACCCTAATGGCAACAGTGCTCGCAGGCACAGAGATGTACCGGAATTAAGAGCTGGAAAAACCCTCCAACACTTTCTGTTATATGGTTTTTGTACATAAGTAGCACTAAGTTTTCTGTGCCACAAACATAACTCGGTTCCTGAGGAGTGAGCATTGATACAGCACCCTCAAACACTTATGGAAGTGGTGTGCTGCCAGGTATCACCAAAGGCAATTTCCCCAAG
This sequence comes from Strigops habroptila, assembly GCF_004027225.2. Lineage (NCBI taxonomy): Eukaryota > Metazoa > Chordata > Aves > Psittaciformes > Psittacidae > Strigops > Strigops habroptila. The sequence goes on along the minus strand of NC_044277.2, from coordinate 148,202,417 downwards.
GACCGATTTACAGTATTTTTAGGGTCATTGAGTCTCCTTGTAAGCTCAGTGGGAGTGAGCAGGGGGTCCTGCAGGAGCCCGCAAGCTACAAGACCGGGTTTTAAGAGCAAACTGAACTTCCAGGCTCACACATCTCTTGTCATTCTGACACATTTGCTGTATGATTCAGAAAGATTTCAGAAAGATGTTCAGCTTTGGCACACAAATCCACCTAAGCCTGCTTTGCTGGTGGAGAAGAAAGTGGTGCCACACAGAGAACCATCAAGATTACAAACATGTATATTGGCATGATGGAAAAATTCTATTACTCTGCTTTACCAAACCTAAAGGAACTGACAGAAGTTATCACTGCTGCATTCAATCGCAATGAAAGAGCAAAATGCAAATGCTTTAAAGAAAAAAACACCACACACAACCCCCAGAAACTCTGTACTCATCCAGTCATTCCCTGGGTTATCCCTACACATCTGAAATTAAAATGTCTCTAAGTTATGCTATCACAGAGGAACTGAGAACAATACAGAAGGCAATGTGGTAAAAACTTAACACTTTCCAGGTGGAAAGCTTCAGCCCAACTTTGCTCTTCAGTGGGAGCAAAAGGAGGCTGTTACCTCATCACCACTGTAATGCAACCGCAGCCTGAACCTCTTGGTTTTCCGTAACACACTGAAAGAATTGCATTCCTTTACCTTGGAGAAAATAATAAATGAAACTATACTTTTGTAAAGCCATAATTCCTAGAAGCACCAGTCACAAATGAGAACATCGAGTGGGATGCTGTAAAGCAAATAAAGCTGGAAGTAAGTTTCAGAGTCAGTAACATAAGACAACACCTGCTGAAGATTCAAACAACTGATGTTTTATTAGTAGGGAAAATAATTTAATAAGCAGTGATAGAAACTTCCTTATCAATCATCAAAACCATTCACTGAACATGTGTTATTTCTCAGTACAGTCACCACCATTAAAGAGCTACAGTGATAACAGATTAAATACTCTTCATCCATGTTTAAAGCAAGGCTATTCACTCACATTCCTCAATTATTTCTCATTATACGTCCAGATAAACATTATGGTGCTTGGGATCAGAGCGGCAACTGTTACCAAATGGGGACATTTTAACAGGGGCTGTGATTACACCATCTAAGCTGATTGTTACTACATGAGCCTCAAGCGTAGAAATGACCCTGTTTACAATTGCCTTGAACTTCTGTAACAGGAGAACTTTCTAAGCAGGTTTTCAGTTTCAAACATAACTGTTCCAATGTGCTTTAAAATCTGCACTTGCCTTCTCCTGCCTCAAGTATGAAGACCACAAGTTATTAGCCAGAGTCACAGGAGGGGTCATATTCTGTGGGATGGTCACATGTTGAAGGCAGAAAGAAATATTGTCATATGCTGGTCTGCCCTGGAAAACGTGTTGTTGTTGGGGACAGGGTAAAGAGGCTTTAAACTGATTAGAAAAGTCAAAGAGTCCTCCCAGAGGTCACTGTGAATTTTAAGCAATGTTATCCTTCAACCAAGGAAAAAGCCAGTAATAAAAGATTCCCAGATGGTTCAAAACCTCAGCTTGGATTCTCAGTTTAGGCATATCAAATCTGATCCCTGAAATGGTGATTTTTGAGATGCACTCAAATACAGTGGAGGAGCAGGTAGAGTTTAGAGTGCTCCCAGGAACGAAGACATGTAAGTCAGCCTGTTATGATCTTCAGGGTTTACAAGTGGCCTGATGCTCTCACTGCATCTCCAGTGTCAACAGCAAAGATCTACCCTGGTACTCAAGACAGGCCCTATGCAATAGCTTCAGTGTTTATGCCACATCTGAACCAAAGGAAGGGGGGAAAGAGGAGCTTTCTCTCACAGCATCCTCCTGGCGACCCTGTGTCCACAATCAACCCTACATGGCTTGGCACCAGTGGGATTATGCAACGAAACAACCCAACTCACTGAAACAAGTCCTAGGAGAAATGACACACATCTGAATGTGCTTCCCTCGGGATCAGAGCAGTGTTGGAGCTCTGAACTCGGGTCAGCTGTCTTGAGAAACACAGACTTTTTCACTGCTTACTAGGTCAAGGCTGATGCAGCAGGCAGAAGGCATGGTTACTCTTGCACTTCTCCCTCTCCCTTTCCCATGTGACTGCTCAGTGAACCATGCCAAAGAGTTGATCCAAGCTACAAATAATGCAGAACAATAAATAAATAAATGGACAGAGGGTATTTTTAGCTCAGGAAAACTCGCTGATTTGGTTCACCATGGTGCCCCACAAAGTGCTGTGTTGGAAACAGCTCTGAGGACAGCGAGGAGGCAGGAGCAAATAGTCAAGAGAAGGAGCTTGCCAGCTTATGAAGCTGCAGAAGGAAACCTAGACATAATGAGCTCCAAAGAGGCTTCAGGTTGGTCCTCCAGGACCTACTTTCTTCTCCTGTTCTGTTGAGTAGAGAGCACTTTGATGGCTCTCTACCAAAGGTGTCTTATGTCACATGCAAAACCACTTGTCCCCTCCATCAGGCTCATCATATCCTCCATGCAGCAAACAGCAGATGTAGATGGAATCTTAGTTAAGATCCCGAAAGCAAAAGAGGGTTACTTCTGTTAGGATCTCAACAGTATATGGCCAACATCAGTCAGACCACCCTATAGGACAACCCTCTGCACAATTTTTTATTTGATCAGAGGGATACAAGGCCACAACCTTGTTTGTTGCAAAGAGATCTATGTACCTCCAGAAAGCGAACTTCATCACAGCAGTGTTTACTGAATGAGAACCTGGGTCATAAGTGGTATATGCTGAGCAAATAAAACTCAAACCAAACAAGCTAACCCCCTGCAGCAATATTACTGAACTCAGGCAAAGGTGATGAAAACATTTCCAATTAGAACATTTGGAAAGAAAATGGCCTGCTTGCATCTGATGAATAATACCATTCCTGCAATTTCTTTGCTTATGAAAACTGTGTTCTGAAAAAGATACATACTGTAATTATCTGTATATAATACTCCAGTGTGAATGCCATTCTAGGCAGAGGCAAAAGCACAATGAGGTGCTCGCCTCGCTCTGCAGAGTTTTAAGTGGGACATGTATGCTTGAGTGGATGGATTATATTATGATTTAACCTCTATTGAGGTTGACCTACTTGTCCTCCAAAGGACAGGTTTTGATGCCACATGCATTCATCATGTATTTTTGTTTCAGTGTGTAGCAAAGCCAGCAGTATCCAAGATTAGGAGTCAGTGGTGGGCATAGACGCTTGCATGGTACCGCAGGGAGCTCTGGGTATTATGTACCACATGTGGACACTTACACGTGGCTGCAGCATATTTTACCTACAAAGAAGAGTGAAAAAACAGGTAAGTTTCCTGATGAAAATTTAGGGTGAGAATGTCCGTGACCAGTAGAAAAGCTGAGATCTGGAACTGAACTTCAGGGCAGAGGCTGATCCCTAAAAGACAAAAGCTTTGCTCTTATCTGTGAAGTTGTAACATAGAGGCAACCCAATGTCTGCAGGGCAGTAGCTTGGGATTACCACCACTAAGCGTTTTATTCTATTTACTTCCTAAATGCTGAAGTGAGGTTGATTCTGAATCAGTTACACTATGACCTCGACAGATAGCCTAAAAAGAAGTGCAGATATTGCTGACATGAGACCAAATGTCAGGTGCTGTATTAAGTCATCAGCAATCAAAGCGCTGAAGAAAAGGGCACGCTGTAGTGACAGGACACTGGGGAATGGCTTTAAGCTGACAGGGGGACTTTAGGTTAGATATTAGGAAAAAATTCTTCCCTGTGAGGGTGCTGAGGTGCTGGCACAGGTTGCCCAGAGAAGCTGTGGCTGCCCCATCCCGGCAGTGTTCAAGGCCAGGTTGGACACAGAGGCTTGGAGCAACCTGCTCTAGTGGAAGGTGTCCCTGCCTGTGGCCAGGGGTTGGAACTGGATGAGCTTTAAGGTCCCTTCCAACCCAAACCAGTCTGGGATTCTATGTACTGATAGATGCAAACTCACTGAATTTTAGTGCTTATTTAAAATGCAGAATTGGCTGCCCTGAATACTAAAATCCTCTCTGTCCCCAGACATGCTTGCTCCCTTTCTTTGCCTCAAACGTGGCCTTAAAGGCGTATTTCTAGGTGATGCAAATGGGTTGACCGTCTGCAACCCTCTGCTCTTTGGCCTCTTTTTTCTTGTGTGGCCCAAAGAAGAGTGAAACCAAAGCATTTCCTAACTGGCATTTTCCACAAGTCATTGTAGGGAGACAGAAAACATTCATCCAGATGTAACACTAAGCAACTATATTCTCCCAAATCCATACAAGCTCAGATTAAACAAAGTGGTCCCTGCAGCAATTGCTCTGATACAAGTAAAATCTGTTTTCATCTTTTCCCCAGAAAATCTCTGATTACTGAGGTCTCAATCCTGTCACGCATATTTGTTGCAGACTTGGGAAAAACCCCGGAGAATGCTTTGAAACCAAGTTATCACCAATCCCCAGATCATCAGCTGTTTCTGTCCATGCTTAGCCTGCATTAGTCTCCCTGCAGCTCTGACAGACACATCCAAATAATAACTTGCAAAGGCAATTTCAGAGCCATGCAAGTCCATTTCCATGCTTCATATATCACTTATAACTCTATACGCCCTGGCATAATAAATGTATATACTTTTCCGGCATGTTTTCCAGCCATTATTGACAGTAATACAAAACCTGCAGACAAGAGAGATTTGTTTAATTTGCCAGCACATTTATAAATATTCCTCTCTCCTCTCTCATTGGCAGTAATTTCAATTTTCATTTTGTTTTTAGGCATTTCATGGAAGAGCAGTACCTTCCCAGGCACTTGGTCCAGATACAAACCTGCCCTTAAAGGCTAGGGCCCATAATGGTACTCAGCGTCCTACCATTAGTGCTACCCACAATCAATCCACTTTAATGACAGCATGGGGAAAAAAGCCCTTTCAAATGAACTGGAATAATTTTGTAAGAAATACTGCTCAACATGGGTCTGTATGGGCAATCACATCGTTCCAAAACCTTGCCCCTTGTACGCCCTGGGTCAGCCCTGCACAACACATGGGGGATCCTGGCCATGCCCTGCACCTCCACACTCCTCCCTAGGAGAAAAACTGTTTCCCCCTTGCAAGGGCTGCCACTGACCCTCACCTAATGGGGCCTCAGAAATTAAATGAAGATCCTCATGTCATTCAAGCACGAATCTGTACATTAGCTGTAAGGGCAGGTCCTATATATCAGGCATGTTTTTTTAACTGATCTCAAAGCACTCACTTAGAGCTATCAAACAGATCCACATAACTCACTGTGGAAACCAGGAAAGTGCAGCTAGTAGTGCTGCCCTAGTACTTATCAAATGATCAGAATAATGTCATTTAAGCTTACAAGGAGGTACTAGAGCAGACAGGACGTTTGTCATCATAATTAACCTAATTTCTGATAGAAAAAGAAAGAACCGTGCAATGGTTTCCCTAAAGAAAACGGGAAGAAATGACAAGAGTTTGGATAAAGAAACTGACATTACATTATGACATGTGATTAACCACTTAAATAGAAACACCTTCTGTTCACCAGTTCCTCAATAGAGATGTGATGGAGAAACTTTGGTATTACTGGGTTGAGTGTGTTTTACATACTGGGCAAGAATTTCAAGAAGGAGGAAAGTGCATGTGACACACAAAGAAAACCAAATCTGCTGTGATGTGCTGTGGGAAGTTACAAAAAGGAAAGGAAAAGCTAGAAAACAGGTGAGGAGTACAAACAGTGCTCAGTTGCAGGCAGATGTTCTCCCTTGAGAACAGTGGTTGCGAATGCATACAATACCTAGAAAATCCAGTTTCAGCTTAATGACATCAGCATTTGGGCACTGGAAATGCTGCCACAGATGATCATTTTTTCACATATTCTAATTTAAAACACTGTGAAAAACAGCCTCATGTGGCTGCACTAAATCCCTGCTCAAACAGTGTGGTTTAGAGTAATGCAGTTACTGAGATCAATCCCAACTTTTAAACACAGTGGGAACAAAACAATGACAGACCTCTTAAAAATACTTAGATGGAAGTTGTAATTGCAAAAGTGACCCAAAACTAATGCCACAGTGGAGAAAAAGAATATGCCTTAACGGAAAGCTTTCCCAGATGGTTTCTTATTTCTATTTATTTGATGAAAGCAACTTTTCCAGCTAAATCTAATTTTAAGTTTTCCTTGCTCCAGTTAGGAGTGGAGACCAGTCCTCTGATAGAAAAAGTCACATCCTGAATTGCAAGTGATGGAGGCAGTGTGAGTTAGATGGCCTGATTGCTGGTTATTGCTTTCACCTGAAAGAATAAATAATCATATACAAACCAATGTGCTCCTGAATGAAGACCTCTCCAAAGTCAGAGCATTTCTGACAAGGGATTCAGCTTTATTAATTCTCCAGGGTGCATTTTTTTTCTCTCCAATATCATTTAATACTATTTCTATTTTTCTTTTGTGTTGTCATTATTTAATTCAGTCTGTATCTTTATTAATCCTCCAGATTAAGGCCAGGCTGGGATATGCTGAAATCAGTCTCTGCATTGGTTTCAATGTGAACTGGATGGGGGGGTTAAATCCTTCTCTTGCTGACACTGGTGTAAATTTAGAGCAACACAAGAACACGGTGGGCTAGCCTAGAGTTTGAATTCCCCTCTGAATGCCTTAGGATACAACAATGGCAGGGATGCAGAGATTTTCTATAAATACCAAGAGAATTCAAAGAAATGGGAATTGTCACTTTGCAATTTTCTACAGTTTGGGAAAAGGTTGATTTCCAAAGGTGAAAAACAGATGGGAATTTTTGGAGGGGATGTTTCTAGGAGGTATGAAAGATAACCCAGGTTTAGATCAGTTTTCTTCACATAGCTTTGACAGTGGTCCGCAGTAAGACATCAAATCACTGCTGAGGATGCCTGCAAGTGACAACACGGCCAGGGTTCTAAATAACCAAGAGTGACAGATGACCTGCACAGGCTGGTTTGTATCATTTAGGAAAATAAATCCCCTGAACAACATTATCTGAACTATGGCCAAAGGCAATGCCTTACATCAAGGAACTGCAGAATACACACCTGACAGAAAATGGGGTGCTGGGATGCAGTCACCCTGAAAGGGACTTGAGGATAATAAGAAGTGACCAGTGCATCACTTGATGCAATAGAAAACCACACCAGTTGGGTGCATCAGCAGGAAAATGCTGAGCAGGAGCTGGCATTAATCACTGGCAGTGCCCTGGCATACCCGAGAGCAGTGGCCTCTGCACAAGGGGGCCCTCCTCTCCCAGCAAAGTGGGTGCTGCCAGGCACAGCTCCTGCTCCCAACCGCACCAGGATGCTCCACTCAGGCTTCACCCCTTCTCCAAGCCACATTCAGTCCATAGAATCATGGAATGGTTTGGGTTGGAAGGGACCTCAAAGATCAACTGGCTATTTATTGAAAGTGATGGCTGGAAAGTCAAGCCCTCCAAGATGTTCTCACCAGCAGCTGCGGTGCTGCTGCTGGGTTGTTCCTCCCACTGGCATGCTTTGGGGACACCGCTACAAAGGAAACCAAGAGCTTGTGTGGGGCTTTCTCTTTTGGGCTGTTGCTTAAGGTTAATGGCCAGTCCTATCACAAGCGCAATCACCAATGAACTCAAATAATGAGCTGTTCCTATGATTTACTAGTGAGGAAAACACATATATAAGGAAACTTCGTATCTACTGACTGCTATGCAAATTTACACACACATATATACACAAATGATAACCAACAGTTGATGTATTTTATACACACCACTTAACAAATTTTGCACAGAACACCACACAGGCACCTTCCCCCCTTTTAACCATCTTCAGAACAACTCAGGCTGCACTGACTGTGTCATTTGAAGTCAATAACTGTGCTACTGAGAGGAATGAGACTTTGGAAACTGCTGTGGAGGAAACTGGGGATGGGGGAAAGGCAGAGATGGTGGTGTATTTGTAACACAGGATGGAAGTATTGCCATCCCACGTATGCTGGGTCCTCCAAGAGAAAGCATTGCCCATGCATGTGTTTCAGCACAGTGATCTTTATGCTGTGTGAAATCCATACACTGACCAAAGTAAGTTGGTCTTGTACTGAGGAAAACAACCCCAAACAAGACCATGAAAGGGGCAAAAGACTCTGGCATCAGTCCCAGCAGGCTCTAGGTCCTCTGATAATTTCCCCCAAGGATGGGCCCTACCACGTAGCACAGCCTCTGCCTAACATTCCATTGCTGCAGTCCCCCTACTCTCCAGCTTCACGCACCAGCATAGCTACTACACCCATCACAAAAACAGCCATATGCGTCTGCCAGGCAGAGCTCTGGAGCGGGAGAAGGGCCTTCATGCAGCCCTATTCATGTGAGGCCCTGGGAAATGGCTTGGAAAAATGCAATGGTTCTTGGCATCCAGGGTGAATTTTGTATTACTATGTCACTGCAAGTGGTGTAAAAAGCCTGTGCAGAGCACAGCGGCAAGTGGGTGAGAGACCTCCGACAACAGGCATGGCTCACCAAGCCTTTAATTTGGTGATACGTGTGTGGCATCTCAAGATCTACACCGGGATATTTGGGAAAACAAATGGATGACAACGGGTACGTAAGCCTGTGCTCTGCGGTCTAAAAAAATTACATTCTTCATTGTTGTTTGTTCTGGCAACATCTACAGAGCAGCAGGATTTTCTAGCACAATAAAAAGAAACTGAAGATGTGTGCCCATGAAAATGTGGGACCAGTTTCTAGTTACATCAGTGCTCAATTATTTAAAATTGTTTCAAAATTAGTTAATTTGAGAAATGAGATTTAGAAGCATTAAACTGTGATGTGAACACTTTGCCACGTGGGATTTCTTAAGACACTGCAATTGCATATTTTCATTTGTGCCTGCCAATGAAAAGAAATCACATGTTTTTCTTTATTTATATTAAATCAAGTCTTATGTCGAAATACCCTGTGGTGCTCATACATGTACTTCTGAATCCCTTGAGGTATAAATTCTACGTGAGCACTCACACATTGACTCAAAAAGGGTAAGAGAAATCACTTACATTTGATTCCAAGTAGAAGACTAAAAGCTTGCTATTACAAATGCAACACATTTCTATTTTTTACCAATAAATGTATATATACACATAGACATATATATGTAGCTCTTCCAGATGACTAGACTGACATCTCTAGAGACTGCAATATATCTGAAGAACTGCTGAAAACACAACAGCAACCATGGAAGTTTTGTTCACTTCCTTGAACCACACATGTTCACCTCCACAATAATGCCATCTACTTCTATATGCTGTTCTGAAGTCACAGCAAGTGCTGCCACCAACCACAGTGAATGCTGCACCAAGCCTCTGGGCCTGTGTTGCTGCAGCACTGCACAATGCTTCCTCCAAAGCAAGGAACTATAGCAAGTTCCAGCCTCCTATGGATTCAACTTGGAAAGCTACAGAAAGAAAGGCCCTAAAATTCCCTAGGAGACATCTTGTCTCTTAGGAATGAGATAGCCTTCCCAAGTGAGGCTGAACCAAGATAAAAACTGCAGACAGGACCAAGATAAACAGTATTTGCTGCTTCAAACAATAAAGGTACTGTTAAGTTATCTGTACTAATGTAGCAAACGCCCCGTTGACTAACTACAAAGAACAAGTAAAAAGCCGATAAAAAGCTTTAAAAGCTTGTCTCCAGCTACTACACATTCATGGGAATGAACGCTATGGTTAACACTTCCATGAGGGCTTCCAGCCGAAATTTGGATATTTGCACATGTTGACAAGCAAGCAAGTTAATACACGCTGCTGGGTTTGAAAAGCCTCCAATAATATTTAAGGTTAAAAGGAATAGCTGAAGAGCATATTAAATGTAAATGAGCTCTGGATCACTTTCAGATCTTTATTTAAGCCTTGACTAAAACTCAGTGGAAAGACTGCTACTGAAACCAATGGGATCTGAATCAAGCTCTTATTTCACCTAATTTAACTGTGTGAAATTCAATAAATGAAGTAAATAGACTTTCTACCACCCTTTTTTCTGGAAGGAGGAGAACTACAATTACGTTTTGAAAGCACAACTAAAAAGCCACAAAGTGATTTAACAGCACCTGGGTAAGTTTTGAAGATGGAAACCAATTTATCTTCAAAAGTCTGGGAAGAAAAAACATTGAATTTAGTCGTTGGTACTGCAAATGTTGCAAGTTACAGCAAGTGGACTGCTTTGAGAGTCGGTCTTACTTAGCAATAGGGAATCTCAGACACATTTAATGCCAGGGTTTAGCTCTGTGAAGAAATATAAACAAGTTTGAACATTTGCAAAAGTACTTGAAATGCACAATTACGGTACGTTACATGCTGTTCAAACTGAAAAAGTTCCCTCCACCTCTTTATTTGCACGGTTAACCTCTGCCATGCAACCTGAACTGGAAGGCAGGCAGCCTTCCTCATGCTCTTGCACTCTCTTCAGCAAAGCAATTGCTCCATGGCTTAGTACTGAGCCTAGAAATTCTGCAATCTGAACTGCAGAAATATCATGTTATACTGGATAAACCTCTGCTAATGCTCTCAGACCTGTATCATCACAACACCCATTCACACAAGTCCCAGAAAGTGAGATGATGGGGTTTATCTTTTGTTTTGATTGGTTACAGAATAAGACCCAGGCACAGGTTTTACTTTTCTCTGACCTTGCCAAAACAACCCTTCCACTTCCTCCTGCTTCTTTTTCTCCAGTTAAAAGAAACATTCCTGCTTCTGTGTAAAGTATTTGAGGCCCACACATGCACAAAAGCCTACAAAGCAACTGTTCCTGTGGCAGACTTTTGAGGACCCCTTGTTTATCTCTTGTCTTTGAAAACACTAATATAGAAAAAACCATATTAACAAATGGATAAATGAAATTATTTTCTTTCCTGCAAATAATGAAAATACAGCCTTGTCAAAGCAAATACATCATTCTGTAACAGTCTTTTAAAGTCAAATTACTATTTCCTATATACTCAGAATTTGTGGCTGTTTGTTTAGTTGTGAATGGTTTAAAATTATTATGAAGATAACTGCAGCTGCTGAATTTGATTCTGCAACTCCTCTGTCCCCAAAGTTTGAGAGACAGTAGTGGTTTTGTCTTCCTCATCACCCTGCTCTAAGCAATGAGGCAAGCAAAACGCTGGGCAGCTTTCTCAAACACAAAAAAACCCCACTATATGCAAATAGGAAAATCCAGAAGACATGCAAATAAGGATTAAAAGAAAAATCAACTCTTACATAAACGCCACAAACCTGTTTTAATGCATTCCACTCCCTGCAGAAAAAGTTTCTGGAAAGAAACTGCTCCATCAGGTCAGCAAAGGAGGGAATAAAAGCCCCATTCTACATAAAAAGCTGGTGAATTAGCTACAACCTAAGCTCCAGCACAGAATATAAGAACGTTATTGGTAGCAGTCATTTGGACTGTACTTATCTTTGCCAAAGATGTCTTGAGAGGAAAAAAAAAGAAACTTTTTACTAGTGCAGCAAGATACATGTAGAGACATGAAAGCCTGACCATAAAACTGATCTCATTCACTCCTGTTTCCATCTGCTCCTCTGTCCCCACAATGTTTCTTCTGCACAGATTGCACTCAAGTATTTTGATGGACGGTGGGTTTTTTGTAATCCGCTGGGTTTGGGGTTTTTTCCCCCCTTCCTTTTTTTCACTCTCTGACTGGAAATAATTGACTTTTGTCTTTTACTACATCACAGCATTTTGGAAACTCACTGCGTGAAGTGATTGCCTATCTGTGGGCAACAGGAGGGTAAGAGCGGGTGTGCAAGCCCTGCTGCACACCCATCCTTCCCCTGCATGTATCAATGCTGTGCCAAGCACAGGAAGAACAGCTCTTAGTCCTGTTCTCCACAGAGCAAGAGGTAGGATTTTCTTGTTTTCTAGAAGAAAATGAAGGGAAACAGAGCCAGGAAAACCCTGGTGTAAGCTCCAGCACCAGGATTACTGCTGTGGGAAACATCACACAAACACTGCTAAGATCCATCCAAAATACAACTGCACCTGCCTAAGAAACCCACCACACTTTGTGTCCCTGGCATTTCCTTGCCTTCAATCTTTTTGTTGTGAGAAGTTTCTTTAGCAGAATTAAAATCACATTCTGGCATATTTCTGGCACACCACGTGGAGGTGCCACATTTTTTCCTAGAACGCTTCTTACGTGGAAATTCAAAGGCAGAAAGAACTGGTGGCATAGCAAGCCCAGAAGATTAATATTAGAGGCAAGCAATATTAAGATTTGAGCTCTGCTGCTCTAGGAATTTGCATACTTGAATCTTAAAGCTTTCAAGGACTTTTAGTGAGTACTAAAAATATCACAGAAAAAAAAAAAATGATGCAAGGCAGGCACTTACAAACCTCTGTTAAAAAATAAATAAATGAAACAATCACACTTAGTTTTCCACAACATGACATTAACTTCGGATCTGGCTTTGGCCACGGCATCCCAGAAGTTTCCACAATTGCAAAACAGTCGCCTTCTGACCAATTACCCACGTCACACCACCAACCCTCCTACTTCATTGCGAAGCTGCTCCCTGCGTTAAGTATCTTCCAATAAGCCTTACTAAAACCAGAGCCACCTTATCTGGGGAAAATGCCACCTAGCAAGTTTCTAAAGCCTTGGGTCTGTTTGGCTGCCTTTGATGCATTCCCAGTCTTCCATCTCTATCTATCGCTTCATGGAGGAGCTGCAGCAGCTCTCGTGAGCCCAGTAAATCACTTAGCTGCAAGCGATGAAATGCTACCAGCTCTGCAGAACAAAGCAGCTTTGTGTTGCCTTCATCTTCCCAAAACTTGGCAACAAATACTCATCTTGAACAAACCAAGCTGTTTATTCCATGATCTAGGAAATAAATTTTGCAGTGTTGAATGTGAGACTTTGGATACATTGGATTGTGTGGCCAGTCTCAGAAAAATAAAGCAGAACAATCCTCTTTCCGAAACTAGAAATTAAGGTCGGTATTACAAAATCTTAATGCCAAAGCATTTAGGTGGAGATTTTCCGAAGTAGGAATAAGATTTCGGCATGCAAATTATACAGCACACCAGTGGGAGGTGGCCACCAGCACTGGCTTTTGAAAATCCCCTCTTTAAGATGGATTTGTACTGCTCAAACAAGGATGGAAGTTCGGCCACTGGGAAGTAACTTTCCAAACCTACTGTTCCTCTGTGAAGGATCTTTCTGAACGAACAAGAGCACAAATCATCTCCAAACACCAAATTATTGTGTTGATACAAGTGCTGCATGAGGCAATTTCAAGAGCTTGTCTCACTCCAAAATGAATTAACTTAGTTGCACTGGCCTGCAGTACCTTGAAGCAGTCTCCTCATTACTAAGCTAAACACAACACAGCCTTTAAAATAATAGCAGAAGAGAAACTAAGAACGATGAGCTTAGAAGAGACAGAAGCCAGCTGCTGGTAGATGCATTACAATCTCACTGAGCTTACAAGCTCCCAAAAGGTTCTGTTACAGGAGTGGAGAAAACCCATGAGAAAATCGAGCTTGTGATCTGAATATGTAATGCAGCTATGGGATGTCTCTGCTGTCACCACGTTTGCTTTTACAAAGCAGCCTCTGATAGAAGGGGTTTGTGTTTTAGCTCTCGGATCTCATAAAGAAAATTACTGAGTACTTTCAGAGCTTTGCCAAAATAAGTTTCCATTAAAAGTCTCAAAACAGTCTATGGAAAGTTTCTGCTATACTCTACTGAACTCTCCCAATAAATGGCAAAACAGTCTATCCTTGCGGGAAAAAGGTTTGTCAGCGTGCATCTATTGCGGATGATGTGCTACTAACACAAGGCAGAAAAGAAAATGTGGGCCCAGTAGTAACTCCAATGCAGTTTTTAGGGTGTTGCTTTTCTCTCTGCACGTTAGAGCTAATGGTTCCAAGCGGGAGTCCCACAAGTCTTTCAACCACACTTGGCATGATGTGACTGATGTGCTGCAGGACATTGGACACAGCAAAATACTGGCTTTCTGAAACCTCAGGATTAAGCTCGTGTTCTTGGGAGGAATTAATCTTACCCAGAACTGTGTGGGTGCTCATAAACAGCAAACATATTCTTACCTGCTCCTAATAACGTGTGTCTTCAAGCACGCAAAATTGTCTGCTCTTCTTTTTCCATTTAATTGAGTTTATTTCAAAATTTGGCTTTCCATCAGCAAAGTAAAATACATTTTACACTTCAAGAACAAAACACTCATAAGGTGGAAAATCTGCGCTGACCTAGATCAGTGACCATGTGAAGATCATTTGCTCTGATGGCAATACTGCCACTTTTGAAACTTCTGCCTTAAAGCCTTACTCCATTCTTTTTGGTTTTAAGCTCTTTCTTAGAGCCAAACTTGGCTGTAAGTAATTAAATCATGTATCACAGAATTGGAAGGCCATCTCTTAATTGAAAGCTTCTCACTGTGGTCATTATGTGAAAACTTACAGAGATACAACAAGATTTCAGAGGCAGTGAATAAATGTACACATCTAGCGCACTGGAAACTCATTTTTTGCCTGTATTTTAGTAGAAGGATGTTATTAGGTCTCTGTGGTTATTACTGCAAAAGTGTATTATCTCATTCATTCCAAGGCATCATTTAAAGTGCTTCCTCACCAGTCATTTTCAACTTGTGCTCTGTGTCTCCCTGAGAGCCCCTGGACTGTTTTCATGCCCATGAAAGGTAAATAATGAAAAGCAGACTTACACTCCTTAGACAGAGGTCTGTACCCCATCTCCCTTAGAATACTGTAGGTGCCTGCATATTGAGCAATGCTGGAAACCATTGGTATGCATAAATGCATTCCAAATGCACTGTGAACTCCTTCAAAGCAAATCCTTCCGCTGCCTGACCCCCCAGGGCATTGCATACACACATACCTATATATAAAATATATATATTAAGTGGCCTCTTGAAGCCACTATAAGTCTACCTTAACTTAAAAGTGAAACTAAACCTGCAATTCTTGGGCTTAGAAGTTAAGTATAAATTCGCATTTTATAGACAAAGAGAATGCATGTACCTAATTATGATTAAAAATAGAAAAGTGAATGTGGGGAATAAACAACTTAGTTGCTATAACGTCAGCTCTGCTCCATTTAGCCATCACAAGCCGCTGGAGTCCCTGCTCGCTGACCCCATTAATAATCCCCATGAAGACACATGGCTGCAGAGCTACCACTGCCGTACCGTGACAGTCCCACTCCACCACGGTACCTTCACTTCAGGTGGCCAGAAAGGAAGCATGCTTTACTGTCAAAAACGTATTGTTAGGCACTTTGTCTTCACCAGACGGGGCTCTTTATCCCATTTTAATACATGTTTTGTTCAGGAAACACATGCATGAGAAGACTGCAGAGGCAAGGTGGCTCTTCATTTTGCAACAGTGAAAATCAGCAATAGGTGAACAAGCTATTTACACCCTCTGGAGATGATCTAAATATATTTAAAAATACATATATATAAATATACAAAAAAAAAACCCCATATATATATGTATATATGTATCCCCCCCCACCTCCCTTAAGAGACTACAGTTCTTTAAGGGTAAAAAGTTTCCGTCTCATGCTACTAACCCAGTGCCAAAAAGGAAATAGTGCAGTAACTACATCCTAATCCTGCCTCCCATTCCTAACACGAAGCTTCCTACATAAAGAAGCTGATAGCGTCCAAATGCACAAAACCTTACTTGACCCCAGCACTGACAACTCACAGGGACCCACAGCCTGGTTTTGGGACTTCTTCCCCAGAGGGTCCCAGTTCAGCCAAAGCTGTGGCCCAGCAGCCTGGGCAGACATTCCTTAGGACTGTCCTGGGGCTGACAGGCAGTATATGCACTGCACAGTGAGCTCTCCCCCAGCATGCACAGTGCCTACCAGTCACCCATAAAGTCTCGGGTGCTAATGTGCAGACCCCTTAACAAGCAAACACTCCCAGTCATGCACGCCCTTACACGAGCCTCCCCACAGGGCTGCTGTCATTTCTTCCCCTCTTAGTTTCAATGAATGCATGTCATCAGCTTTAATTTATACAGAGCAATTAAAGTTCCAGATCAGATGCATAAACACCCCTCTAACTGCATAATAAAAATCCCAATGCTGAAGACACAGTGGGCTAGGAAGTGCTCTGTAACAGTTCAAAAAGAACAGAGCTCAATATATTTAATAGCTATATATGATACTAACACATACACGGCTGTCAGTGAAAACCAATGTTGTTTCGATTTCCACATGAGTTTATCATCACATCACCCAGACGCTGTAACTATTTCCTTGCTGTGACGTAAAAAGTTTCTTTCCTTGCTCATCAATTGCTTGGAAGAAAAGGAGGGAGGAAATTACAGGGTGTTTTTTTACATTACCCTAGGACAAACATCTGAATTAGTGCAATAATTATTTCTCAGCACTTGTATGTAACAGTGTGTCCCTGAATGAAAGTAGTCAGCATATTTATCAGTGACTTAAAAACGTACTTTATCCTCTACGGCACAATACCATCACTCAAAACAAAGCTTGAATTCCTCAGCCAGTGTTTTTTCCTCTAGGGTCATGCTTCTGCCTTGATTAAGAAAAAAATAAAAGAGTTTTGTTTGGGGGTTTTGGGGGAAAGTACAGGATTTTCTTTAGTTCTGAGATTATATATTTACTACTGAACACATGTTACTAATACATGACAGAGCAATAAAGACAATTTAATAGCCTGGGAACATCTTGCTCAAGAGAGCTAAGAGGTTAAAAGTTACAGTGTAAGCTTATGATATGGCTTTGACATAACACATATGCTTTCCGAGTGCCTTCTAATTGCAGGAAATGTTTCAATTTCACAATCTCACAAATATTCCTGAAGACTCTGAGGTATTTCTGAAAGTGATTCACTGACATGGGATTTAAAAAATTGATGCTTCCTCTGACCACCTTACCTTAGCACAGAGTGCCTTAATGAATGTGTACTTTAAGTGGTTGTGGGCAGCTATGAAGGTAGTTCCCCACCTGGAAGAGCTGAAAGCAGTATTACATTCAAAGTGCTGCAGGCAGAGGAAGAGATCACCCACAGGCCAAACAAATATCAAGTCCAACCATATGGCAAATATACAAAAGTCCCACCAATTCCCTGCCAGTAGGGCCCAATCCCTGCCTCGGCAAGGGCAGAAAACCCACGTAACTCCATACAGACTGCCTACTGCTGAATCACCCACGCTGGGGAAGAGGAAGCAACAGACACGGCTGCTTTCAGAGTACTCATTGACATGAGCTGTTGCTAGAGCCTTTGCAGTCAACATGGAGAGATAAGCAAACCCAGAGAACTATTCACCCCCTCTGCATAGGATACCATGTCCCTTTTTTGCAGAAAACTAAAGACTTCAATAGAGACACAATGTAAGTCATATTTCGCTACAAGCATCTGGGTTATAACGAGACCTAATTTGCCTGTGATTTACTAACTTACAAACAACTAGTAGATTAATAGGAATGAATGACAACAGCAATAGCTATAAGCAAGTTACTTATCCACTCTATTGCAACCTATAGGGTCATATAATGTTTCTGTAGGTTCCCTTGTGTAATGCTCAGCTGTGCTGTGCCACCCC
The DNA here is from genome assembly GCF_004027225.2 of Strigops habroptila. Classification (NCBI taxonomy): domain Eukaryota; kingdom Metazoa; phylum Chordata; class Aves; order Psittaciformes; family Psittacidae; genus Strigops; species Strigops habroptila. The sequence continues at coordinate 148,184,763 of NC_044277.2, read as the reverse complement.
TCTCCCCCCCCGAAGACACATGAGGCTCTCCATGCCTCTTGGGATGTTGCTCCAGACCTTCATCCCTTTGCCATTTACGAATTTTCCTTCTAAATGTCCAACCTAAACTTGGCCTTTATGTTTCAGAGTATTTGTATAAATTGAACTAGCATTGTTCTTTATGTTGAAGTAGCTCATTCCCCAGTCTGGTATTATGTTTTTCAATGCATATACCAAGTCCCAGATTAATTGGATTTATTCAACTAGCCAGGCTTAGCCCTGTCTCATAAATCAGTGTATTTTCCCTTATTTTCTTTTTATTACATCTTTTCCAGTTAATATTCATCTTCCATTAAGCTGGGGACCAGATCTGCACACAGTATTCCTGAAGAAGACTTAGCAGTGCACTGTAAATGGTATTAGTGCCTTATCCCTACTGGGACTTTCTGCGCAGTGTATTCTTATTTTCTGCATATACTCAAGGGCTCCACTGTTCTTCTAGCTTAAAGCAGAGTCAGTATGAACTTCTGGATTTTGTGCACCTTTATCTAACTTTGATTCCATTCCTTAGCATCCTTCAATACTACTTAAATGCTATTCAGATCTTCCTCTTCGTTCTCAGTATCTCTCAGCTCTCTGCCATGAAACATCACTAGGACAAACTTACATCTATGCTAAGATCCTTAATGAAAATATTTAATTACACATGTCCCAAGAACAACTCTTAAGGATACCAAGTAGACACCTGTCTCCAGGGCTTTTCTGATACAATCTGTTGGGTCTTCCTTAATCAGTTCTTCATCCAAATTTAAACTCTTTTACTAAACTTCATCTTCTTCGAGGTAAGTAAACTTCCACCATTTCATTATTTTACTTGGGTTACTGAAGTCTAAGTAAGTAATTATCTCCATAAAATAAAAGCAAAAACATCTCAACAAGACAGCCTGTAGGACTGATCTTTGCTAACACAACTAAAGCTTTAGACTATATACTTTAATTTTCCTCTCCTTCAAAACACTTTCTGAAGCTGAGCATGGTCTCAAAGGCAAAATAAAGGTTCTGTAGCTCTGTGGTTTTCTTCATTCCTTGAAAATATGGGAACCTCATTTTATTTCATAGCCATATGGAATCATGATTGCCTGGTGGCAGGTTAAATTGCTTGCTTTTTAAATAAAGTATTTAATACTTCTTCTAAACTATACATAATAGGAGCTTGATCCAGGTATGCGGTGACTGGGGAGTGATGGAAAAACTGGAGATGATACTCAAGGTTTAAACTTGTGAAATTCTATCAAGCATTACTTTCCTACAGACACTCGCCTGGCCATGCCTCTTTTACTGTACATTTAAACATGCTGTGTGTCTCCAGTATCATATAACACATGTCATGGTGACAAAATCCAAAGCTGATACATTTTGGAGTTAACCTCTGATTCATTTCCTTCCTAATCGATGCAACTTTCTGACGTTCACACCCTTTGTGGAGAAATAAGGAAGGTTGGTCTTCTAAATCCAAGTTAAATTCTAATGGCAAATATGATTTTAAAAGAACAAAACAGACAGTCATATCTGTGTCCCTGAGGCTCTGTGAGCTGTACCTGATAAATTACCTGTCTGCAATGCCTCAGAACATAGTCAGTGCTGCCTCCTGTACACTTTTGTTTGTAAAGCTCTGTTTACTTACCTGTCACTGTTTGGCTAACCATTAACTACAATTAACCTGACTTTTTTCTTTTCCCCAAACAACCCAAATATTTATCAGAGAAACAAAACTTATTCAGTAAGCCAAACGCAAATGTTGTCTCAGAAACAAGGTCAGAGAGGTTGGGGGAGCAATATGGTGTACTGCCACATGCAGTAGTTTGTTCATTACTGCTGGTTGCAAATTAGAGCGAGATAAGTGGAAGATCAGACCTACATTTTCTGTTCATTACTGGCCTTCTTAAAAAGTATTCTTTGCATGGTGGTATGTAATCTATTTCCACATTTAAAGGAAGGAAAAAAAGCTGTTTTCAAGACTGGTTGACAAAAACTCTTTAAAAGTCACTGCAATTCTACTGGCCAATTTTGGGTTTTGTCTTTCCTACCGGCTGCTTCTGAGCAGCAAGCAGCAAAGTATTTCTGAAGCACAATGGATGACACATCCTACCAACAACTCCTGCATCCTTTACTAACCTCTGCTTGCTCTAACGGGGGTGATGGCTTCTCTTCCCTTCACGGCGTTCCCAGGACAGACACACAGGGCTGTGACACTTACCTGAGATAGAGCCTTATCTGTCTCAGAGCCATATCTCTCTGAGACACTGCCCTCACATGCAGTTAATACTTTAAATCACCAGAAATTAAAGGAGGTGAACCCAACTTTTATACTAAGGGTACCAGAAGCAGCCTGGGCTGTGGCTGAAATAAAAGAAAGTAAAAGAGACTTTAAAATGGATCAGGTCCTCCTGGAAACTATGCTAAGGCACATGGAAAATAAGGAGCTGACTTGTGACAGCTATCATGGCTTCACTAAGGGCAAATTGTGCCTGACAAGTGGGAAAGGTTTTAACCTGACAGAGGGGAGATTTAGATTAGACATTAGGAAGAAATTCTTCCCTCTGAGGGTGCTGAGGCGCTGGCACAGGGTGCCCAGAGAAGCTGTGGCTGCCCCATCCCTGGCAGTGTTCAAGGCCAGGTTGGACACAGGGGCTTGGAGCAACCTGCTCTAGCAGAAGGTGTCCCTGCCCATGGCAGGGGATTGGAACTGGGTGAGCTTTAAGGTCCCTTCCAACCCAAACCATTCTATGGTTCTTTGATACAGTAAGTGCTGGCAGATCAGTCTCATTCCCATCTTTCTCAGAGGGTGGAGGTGTTTCACAGGTATTGCAGACATCTAAGCTGAGAGCTCAGCCTGTAATAAAATGTTTCACTTTTCCCAGACGGTCCTCTTATTTGAGGATGTTTGTGAAACCAGGCTGCCAAATCTGTGATTTCACAAACTTTTCCACAGTGATAACATAAACAGTGAGTAGTGATTTATCTGAAGGATCAAGCTGCGTTAAAAAGGCAATGTGAAAAAAATGTGCATTCGAAGACATTCTCTCCCCTGAGGAAGGAGGAAAGCTCATATACATATATAAAATGAACCACATGCCCCAGACTACAGAATTGAGCTTTGTGTGCTTTCTGAAAATCCATGTCTATTTGATGAATTGAAAGAAATTACAAAATTAAAATTCTTTTTTGTTAACTGAATTAACCCTTCCTTACCTCTTAAAAAAGCAGATTTATGAGATTTGCACAACAGATCATTAATAATATTCTCCATAACCCACTGAGCTTCCAGTCTTCCTTTTAAACTAGCAGATGATGGGTTTCTCAGGGACAATCAGATTTTGCTCTCAGTTACAACCGCATCGAAACAGAAGCAATGCCACTGACTGAGGACAAATTATTCCAGATTTACATCTGTCTCATGGAAAACACCGAGTCAGAACAGTTTAAAGACAATCTGGTTAATTAAATACAAATTCATCATACTTTTAAAAGTTATGAGCAAGAAGAAAAACTAGTCTTACTGTGTTAATCTCATTGCCATGAATCACTATAAAACTCCCTTCAATTCAAGATGAATGTGCACATACACTGTAGCAGTGAAGCTCTGGCAGAAAGGAGAGTAACTTTCTTAACTTTGATAAATGGTTGATGTGGAGTTTTGATTAAACGGTCCTTCCAGTAAGAAGTTATCCTCTAAGAGGGCAGCAGCCTTGAATTCCCCCTCATATTTCCTTAATGGTTTTCACATTTTATTTTCTCTGCTGCAGTCAAAACAACTTCTTTGGCAGTCACATCTTCCTGCACTCTGCTGCCTGTTTGACCACTCTTATCCCCACCAAAAGCATCTGGGACTATGTTCTCTCCTGGATGAAAGTGAGAGCATCTGTCTTCACCATCAAAATGAAACCCTTATTTTTGCACAGCTCTCATGGCCTTGGTTTAAGTGCTCAGAGAAAGGAAGGATATCATATAGGGCTGCTTATGCAATTACCAGGACATGCATTCACAGTGCATGAGGGGGACAGGGAAGGGAGAGGAGTGCGGCCAGCTACCTGTCCCAACATCCACACCTTGCCCTGGTGCCTCCCTGCTCCAAAATACGCACCCAAGTTTACAGCAGCCAGCACTCCTTAGAAGAACCACATGGAAGTCTTTTCTAATCTTTGCTCTTGTCCTCAAAAGGGATGTTCAAATGAGTAAAAAAAGGTCATAACACTGCCCATAACATAAACTACCCTGTGGTTTATCATGTACTCGGGTACCACTCACAGTTGGGCAGCATCATGTAGGGAAACAAGCACACCAGAAAAGATAAACCCTGTCCTAACATATGCTACTCTGAAGGCCAAATGAGCAAATCTTGGTTCATCATTTGTCTTGACATGCATTGCTACCTCCACCACTACTTCTGTGCCTAAACTAGGACACAGTATTGAAGAGCCAAAGGTCTGCAAGGACAAATATTCCTGTCACCAATAGCAGGGCCATTCTCCCTGTGATCAGTCACCATCAGTCTGTTGCTAACACAACATCCAAGAATTTTTCTACGTGTTTCTTCATCCTGAGCTCTTCTTGATTTCATCTTTTTACTTGAAATTTTCCTGTTGAGATTCAGTTTTTTCTTTTCTTTTAAACATCTACCCTCTGCAGTCTCCTTTCTTCCAGACAAGCAGCCAGATAGCAGTGAACCAGAAGGTTGCCCTCCCCCAGCCTCTCTCAATGTAGCAAAGAGAAAAAGGCAAATAGAAGAAAGTTCTTGTTTTAGAAAAGCAAAGCCCAGGAGTGAAGGAGGCATGAGCTTACTGTGTGGTGAGGAGCAGCCTGGGTGGGTCAGCATGGCCATGGGGGTCATTGCTCCTGCATCCCTGTGCCCATCCCAGAGCCAATACTGTTTTCTTTCCCACTGCTTGACATCATCACCCAGAAACCCTCAAAAGCAAAGTCCTTTTGGCCTTGTTATCTACATCATCCAAAACCATTTGAAAGCTGAGAATCAGGGCTGTAACACACTCAGAGCAAATTTACCCAGAGTAAATTTAATAACAGCAGACTTATTGTTTGTTAATGTGTGGAGCCTTGTGCCTTATCATTTTATTAAAATGTCTACATGTATTTATCCACTTTCAGGAGGTGTTTAATCTCCTCTGTGACCATTAACAGTGAATCCCTGCCAATCCAATATTTGATGTTACAAAGTGCTAGGCAACATTGAAGTGCCAATTTCCAGGAGCCACAAGAAAAAGCCTCCTCATGAACAGACCAAGGGAAAAAAAAAAAAAAAAGGACAAAAAAGAGAGGACAGGATTTAGTTCTCTGAGCCAAATGAATAAAGAAATAAATAAACCTTACCACAAGTAACAACAGAAAAATACATAAAAATCAAGACAGCCACCTTTTAGGATGTATTTTACTCTTAGCAACCAATGGTTCTCTTAATGGCAGCTGTAGGGAAAAGAGGTGCTGGGAGCATCTGTGATGGGAAGGAGGCGAGAAGTAGCACCTCAGCCTCCTGACACACGATTTGCAGGGGTGACACTTCGGCTCAGGGAAGCCGGATCCCAAAGGATCCAAATTACCCCACAGTGTCTCCATCAGCACGAGCTACCCACACCTCTGGCAGCACTGCTGGGGCTGTCCCTGGCTCTGCTCCCAGTGCTGGGCGAGCATGAGGCAGTGAGGATGTTCCCCAGAGCCAAGTGGGATCACTATTTTCTAAACAGCACACCAGTAGTCATGCTGAGTAGGTATTGTTAAAAAAAGAAAGAATTGTTGCAAATACTTTTCCAATTACTAAAACACTTGGGGTTTATCCTTCATTACAGCCCTGGCTTTCTCATAGAACGGTTTGGGGTGGAAGAGCCACTAAAGCTTATACAGTTCCAGCCCCCTGCCACGGGCAGGGACACCTTCCACTAGAGCAGGTTGCTCCAAGCCCCTGTGTCCAACCTGGCCTTGAACACTGCCAGGGATGGGGAAGCCACAGCTTCTCTGGTCACCCTGTGCCAGCACCTCAGCACCCTCAGAGGGAAGAATTTCTTCCTAATGTATAATCTAAACCTACCCTCTTTCACTTTAAAGCATTCCCCATTGTATAATAGCTCATGTTTTATTCGTGGCAACTAAAGACCCTTTGCAGCAAGCCAAGTGAACCCAGCTCACTCTGCTCCACTGGATTTCCATTTCCAGCCCCAAAAGGCCAATGTCAGGAAGTTTCTCAGCTGCCACAGAGTGCTGAGAGCCATCCTGCCCGCTGTCTGATTGTGTAGCCAGGCTCCTGACAGGCTGCCATGAGGAAAGGCCAGGTAAGCCTCATGGAGCAAGATGAAACTTGCCCAAGTGTGATAGCTGGCTGAAGTCAAGGCTACTGTGGGCTGTAGGTGCTCTTGCCCTGCCATCCCAAGCCATGGGCTGGCTAAGCAGAGAAGCCAGCATTCTGCTGCAATAGAGTGTGAACCCCAGATCCATAAAATCAAAAATAATAATAACATAAAACTGAATTCACATGATGAGATACATACGTGGGATTTGGGAAAAGAGAAGGGAAGGGGGCGGCTGCTCGCCAGCATGCGCTAACTCAGGCCTGGGTTTGCAAGGCCACTGAGTCAGCTTCTGGGCTGAAAATGGACAAATCCAAACCACAAGCAGCAAAACATTACACACAGGAGAGTCCAAGCACCGGATCTGTCACCCGCTCAACTCTGCTTCTCACATTCTGGGGGATGAGAGGAAACCAGGGTAACAAAACCAGCTGGGATACAGGATGGCATTGGCTTTCCCACCCGCACATCCACTCCTGCTGCTACTGGGAATATGATAGGACGAAACCCATTCTCAATAAATACGTTGCGTCTCATGACGAATCAGAATTATGCCCAGTGAGAGACAAGGGAGCTACATGTCAGATATTACCCAAGATTTTATTGCTGCTGGTACTGTTCACATACAGCTCACAGGCAGCCGATGCAAGGCCAAATGGGAATTACTCATAGGATTTGGCATGACACACTGTTTTACTATGAAGAAACACAGGTCACTTTGGTCCACTTGATGCCAGAGCCTGAGGAAGTCTGAAGTCAGTGCAAATTATTGCTTCTTCAGGCCTCTCTGAAACGCATGCCAGAGCCATTTAGGTGCCCCTGAGGACCTCAACATCTCTGCCACCTCCACCAGGCCGACATCCCTTCTCTCCAGGGCGGTACGAGCCAGAGTGCGGATGTATTAAGCAGGGCAAGAAGAGAGTAACAGCACAGAAGTCCTACAGAGTTCTTGCACAGACTCATCACTCTGAGAAACAAAGCAAATTGTGGCATGTGAGGCTGTTTTGCACGGCCAGTCAAGGCTACTAGTTGTCAAAGGGACTCCAATGAATGCACACGTAGTTGATGTTACACTGGGTATAATGAGAATTTTCTTGTGGAGTATGGTACAGTTCCCTTTCTAATTTCCAGTGCTACAGCAACAAAATTTGAAAGACTTTGCAAAATGCTCCATATAGAATAATTTCCTTAATACTCCGTCTGAATGATAGCATGAGGAGCAGGGTGCCACTGGCCACGTGCGTGGGGTTATTAAACCAAATCCTGCCCTCACTTAACGCTATGCTCTGACTTGCAGGGTTAAAGACGTGGGGCTGAACACAGTCCACAGCACAGGGCAGGTAACAGGAACAACAAAGGCAGTTACCTGTGCCCCAAAGCAAACACATCTCCCTGAATTACCTGCCATGGGAAACTACCCCATTCAAACTACCAGCTATTCAACCCAGCATTTCACATCGTGTTCCTGCCTGCGGCGTTAGCAAGAACACCGGAGGGGTTTTCCCTACGGATGCTCACGTGATCCTGGCGACAGGGTCTCTGGACATAGCCTAAAACATGCAAGGCAGCGCTTATCCAGATCTACATTTTATGGCTCAATTCCAGGACTGCCTTAAAAAAAAAAAAAAAAAAAAAAAGGTAACTTAAGGCTTTTTGCAATGCAAAAAACTTGCATTAGGGAACATGAGCAAGGGCAGTGTGGAGCAGGTTTCAAAGTACAGTTTGATCCACATGTGAACTTGAGAGTATTTCTTTAAATCTCTGCTCTTTTTCTCGATCATCTGCATAAATGGCAAAGGCAATATTCTCAGGAAGACTGACTCATCTGGGAAAATGCAAGAGCTCCCAATTATTTTTCTTGTACCTGTCCCTTCTTGCTTTGCAGCTTATTACTTGTAAAGAAGAGAACAACTATTAACCAATAGATAATGTGTGCATACTACTCCACCTTCCTTTTTAAAGTGATCTGAGATCACCTGCTTTTTTCCCCTCACAGATACACAGCTGAGCTCATCCCTGCACACAGAAGGGGCTTTGCATGAGCTGTGGCCAGATTAATCCTTTTTTTCCCTTCTCAGCATTGATATAAGCCTGTTTGCTCCCCTGCACTTTCTGCTTCTGAATGTTCTTTTATGGATGAAAAGTTATTGAAACCCAAACCTGAGAAATCTGTTCTTGGAATTCGGGGAAAAAGAACCCAAAACCCTGCAGCTAAAAATTTACAGGTTTTTAGCAACTTCTCTTTCCTTTTAGCAACTTATCAGAGCTCACTGTTGGCTCCAGCACATGAACAGGTCTGCACGAGTCGTATTAATGAAAATACCTTTAAAAATGCACATTATCCTTGACCCATTAACTGCGAAGGGGACGCTCCACACAGCACCTGCAGCTCTCTGCAGCAGCTATGGCCCCTGCCAGCCCTTGCAGAGCCTGCCCTCTCAGCTTAAATCCAGCACAGCTCCCCACAGTGACACGGGATGGGAATCTGGGGGCAGTCAAAGCTGTGACAGTAGCCTAGTGAGAGCATAATATTGTAGGGAAGGGGACAGCAAGCTGTGTCTCACTCTTCCTATTGCAGGCAGATGCCTCATTTTCAGTCTTCTGTGGAGTGAACAGAAAGTCAGCATCTAGTTACCAGGAGAGGTTTATGCACTGATTCTCTGTATATTTACACAGCCTTTAAATATTTTTCTTAGCTCCCAAACAGTCCATCCTGCCTGCTGGGGACTTGCTTCAGGGCCTCACAGATCCTTCTGGTGGGTATTAAGGAGATAAAAAAGGTGACTTTATTTTGTACCTTTTTTCCTAACAAAACCACTCTTCTCAAAAGTAGAATTTCACCAGGGAAGGTTTTCAGTACGAGGAGTGGTTATTCCCTTTCTCTGTGTCTCATCTTTACCAGGAGTGGCAGAATTACATAGAAACTAAGCAGTTTACGCAACCACCTGAAATAACAGAATTTGTACTGTTTTAACTCTATAGGAGTTCATGACTCACTAGCAATGATAATACACTTCAAATAAAGACATTCAGCTCAATTTTTCAGTTTAGCAGCCTAGCCTAGCAGGGGAGAGTCCAAGCTGTCATTCCTCTATTAATATTCTTTCAATAATTAGCTGCTTCTCACAGTTTTCCCTTTTATTTCATGCCAGAAAGCAAGCTTTTCCATGAACAACATATCAAAAGAGAGCACTACTATTTTAAAGTGTCTGTGTTCGCAATATGAACTGCTCTGTGTAAACAATGAGATCTTCCCTTGCCTTGAGTGAAGCAGATGTTTCAGAAAGAAAAACCCCAGTTTTCCCCACATGGAGGACAGTTACAGCAAAGATTCCTTCACCAACTTGACTGACGGACTTTTATTGCTGGTGGAACAGGTCCACCTTCCACCATTTTATTTCTTCTGGCTGATCTGCACTATTAGGGCAGAGAGGTATAAACCAGTTTTTCACACTCATGTCTTAATAGCCAAAATGTTAAATGAAAGCTTATATCTTCTATCATGGCTGCCCCCCCTCTCCTACACAGACTGTCCTCGCTATATTAGTAAGTTGGATGTGGTTGAACATAGTTTCTTAGTTGTTTTCTAAATCCTTGCCAAGGCCCAAGTATTAGGCCATAGCAGTATTTTATTGATAAAATAAAATACTGTTGGACCACTCATGGGCAGAGTTAAACAATACTGTCTTCTCAGATGGCAGAAACAGAGAACCAGGCAATAAAGATGCTTCTATTCCTCCTCATACTGCTTTCTGTCCCTGACGAAGCCTGTTCACATACCACTGCTGATCATGGGTTAAAGTGAGTGAGGTTTTGGCTATTGCTTGCTCAAAAGAGCCAACAGAATGGAGATCAGCCCAACAGGAGCTCTTTACTTAGTATTTGCAATGATAATTTCCAGTGGCAACATCCGGGATTTTGAGATGACTGAGAGACCATCTTCTAGTGTTTCACCTTGTTAGAGAGAGAAATTAGCATTCAGTGTGTTATTAAAAGATGGCATTTAATTAGCCAACAGAAGAAGAAAAAAAAAAACCCCAACCAACCAACCAAACAACACATCCCTGAATGACTTCCAAAAAAGCAAACATCTACATTATTTTTTTTCCTCTTTCTCTCATGAATCAAAGTTCATTTTCAACTGTTAAAAGAAAATCTCAGAATTACACTAATGAGAAACAAACTTGCTCTCTCCTCCATCCTACTAAGAAAAATTGATTGTGGCTGTGTTGTCTGTCTTTGTAAAAAGCCAGTGCAGATGCAAAACATTCATAGCTGAGCTCAGATTATCTTTCACATGATAAATGTGAATACAGAAATTGGGCTTCAGTACTGAGGTCAAGCATCTGAATTTATTCTTCGGCTAGAAAAACAGAGTTGAATACTTGCTACTGCTTAAGAAATTAAAATCCCCATGAAATGAATCGAACATGGCCAGGTACCAGAAAAGCATGGAGCCGCTGCACTGCAGGCTCTAAATCTTCTTGTAAGTCGTCAGTTAAGACAAGATTTTTTTCCTCCTGTTTTCTACCAGGTTGACTGAAGGACCCCAAGGAATCCCAGTTCCAGATGTGTTTATACTTCCAGCTTTTCATCCTGGTGTCCTCAGAATAGCACAAATGAAAACCAGAACCCCTACAAAGATGTATCTAAACAAAAAAAATACAAACACAGTCTGCATCAAAGAGCCTGGGCTATAAGGATCCCGAATTTCTTTAAAGTACAGCTGCTGGGGCTATCCTCCACACAGCTATCCTTAATTCAGTTACACTGCTCAACCAGAAAAGATATTGCCTTACAATATTATCGACTTACAAAGCCAGGGACAGCCCCAGGGTTCAGATGAGTTGGAAGGAGACACATTTCTGCATGGGGCTTGGGAGAAGATGGAGATACCTTGGGATCACTGCACCTCTTCACACTATGGCTGCAATTCCTCCAATCCTTTCTTCCCCTCCCCCCAAACTCTAGGAAGCAGCCATTACAGGTATCTCATCTAAAGCTGAGATAAATCCAAACACATCCATCTATCCTCGTCTTGAGGGACAGGTCACTTGCTGGACAGCCTTTATATACTGGTAATCATTACATGAGCAAATATGGCATTGTTGCCTTCTGTCAGTGAGACTTCAGTGCATAAGAGCTCAAAAGAAATCTTGAAAAGCTGTCAAACTGATTGTCAAACTAACATTGCTGTCTACAGTCATTGCTTAATGTGCATCATCAGTTATAACAGAACAGCACCATAAATTGAGAATATTAGCAACAAGCTGAATTCTTCACATCCCTCCCCCAATCCTGATGCTCAAGTCTCTTCACAGCATCCACACTGCTCCTAGACAGGCTCAAACCATAGCCTGAAAGTCAACAGTTTCTGTTAGACCAGGAAGAGAAGCCCTTTCCAGACTTGCCAGCTGAGCATCCTCTCCCAGGCCAGGATTCTGGCAGATCTCAGCTTCTAGAAGAGGGACAGCATTGAAATGGGCATGACTGCCTAGTGTCCTACCACAATGATTACACCATAACTTCCTGGAAAATCTGCTTGAAATTCCAGAGTTTGTGTAGAAGAACAACTTTGATGAAATGTATGCTCCCGTACACAGTATTTCTAGCAGAGTTGCAATAGTTACCTTCAAAACTAGAAACACAGGCTATTTCCCATAACTCATATTACTACATGAAAAAGTACATTTCTGGCACCATTTAAAATATATACTTGAAAAGAAAGTTCACATCCTGTTGGTATGCAAAAAAGACTTGTAGGCAGTAGACAACATAGCCTGTTAAAAAGCTCCCAAAATGGCCCTAGAATTGATGAACAATCGTTCACTTTTCCAAAGAATTTCCAAGCTGGTAAATGGGACCTTTCATTTGCAAGGAAAAACAGAAGCTGCCTCTACCGTTCTCCTGCCTCTCACTTCACTTTGCAGTACCTGGAGGATCTTCTCAGTATTCTCCTCTGTCCTGTACATTAGAAGTTCAGCTGAAGTCTTTTCTGCCTAAAGTTAATGAAAAATACAGGATGATAAAAAACCTTTCTTCCCCCCCCACTATCAAATAACTTACTGGAACGCACTGAAAGTGATAATGAATACACCAGGCTTTCTAATACGTTTAGTTCCTGGACTGGATAGGACTTTATGTTAATACTCTTTATATTAAACCTGGATGTATTTAATTCAAAGACAAGAAACTAGAAAAAGCACATAGGAATAGGCATACTGAAAGGGTAAGATGTTGTAGTATAAGGACAGAGTGTGCCTCTTTGTGCTCTCCAACTGCATTTTGTGGTTTGGGACCACATAAATTAGAAAGGACCTAGAGTGCAATTCCAGCTGCTGCACTTTTTTATTGTTAAAGTAACTTAAAGAGATTCTATCAAAATCCGAATGAATGAGATTGCTGTTATCAACACAACTATCCTAAATAGTAGAATCTGCCCAGAATGAGACCTGCACCTCTTCTGGATCCCAGACACACTAGTGACAATTTTGGGGTTGAAGATCTACTTATACTTTAATTGCAGGCAGTTTCCCCCAGAAAACTCCTTTGCCAAAAATTTATGATCATCTTATTTCTTCATAAACAATATAATTGCAAAAGAAGGAGAAAAGTATTTAATATTAAAGTATTTTGAGAATCTGCATGCACAAAAAAAATCTTCAAAGGTTGTTTCTATCCTTTCTCAAAGTTTTAGCTACAGAGACGTCATCATGAAAAAGGCCTTCTAAGCTACAGAAGCTGCTATGGACATGGTCTCATGACCATGAGAACTACAACCAAAACTGCCACCAAAGAAAACAATCTTTTCTGGCCCTGCTAATGTTATTTGCAGACTAGACTGCACTGATATTACATGCTGCATGCTTGTTTGAGTTTGTCATGACTTAGCACCCAGCAAAAGAAAATAGTAAATGTGAAGTCTCTTTAAGGTCTACAGTCATTTTGACTCATTTATTGCGATGCATGAATTACGATATTGGGCACAACCAGCTCTCTCATGCCAAATAACAAGAGTAGAATTAACTTCCAAGAGTCTCATCAGACACATATTTAAATACAGACACAACAGCTTCATAGCTGTACTTAATCTTATATTCAGCAAAGATCTCAAATACTTCAGAAGAGCAGAATTAGGCAATTAATACGTGCTGAGCAACAAAGTTACACCCATATACAAAAGCTAAGCATCTTTCCTGAGCTCCTAATGCTATTAATCTGGAAAAATGCATCTACAGAGAGTCCAGTGATTCTGCTTATAAATGAGTTGGTTGTAAGAGGTACATCTAGTATATACCTCTGTTATGGGTTTCAGCTTCATATTGTTTCCCCAAGCTGCTTTCTTCATAATGGCTTAGCACAAAACTCGCATACTTCCATATCTGTTCTTAAAGCAGTTATCCTAAAAACAGCCTACAAACAGAAAATAGATTTAAAATAGTAATTTTAAAGAACATCCAGGAAATCTGCAAACACAGCTGATTTTTTTCCCTGTTTTCTATTTAAATGTCTACTGCTGCAGCAAATCCCTTACACTCTTTCAAGACACTTTGCACAGTAGAATTGATAAAGAGTAAGAGCAACAAAATGCTAACTATAAACAAAGATGTCCTGTTCTTCTTCAGCCCTTCACCAGAAGAGCCAAAAAGCTTTACTCTATGAGACAGGTGTTACCCCCTTTTTTCAGTAAGAAGAACTGGATCAAAGGTCAGAGGCTTTGAGGATGCTGAAGAAAAACAGGCTGCAGATCAGTCAACTGCTGTTAACCCAATGCATTTTCTCTCTCATACTGGTCTGGAGAAAATAATAAACAATTGGTTTAGGACCAACATTCCTTTCATGCATCAAATCAGCTCTTCTTTCATCTTGCTGGGAAGCACAAAAACCCCAACACACAGATAGACAAATCACAACAAATGTTCTTACAAGATATCTCTGATACAACTGTTTGCTGAAAACATCTGTACAACCAAATACAGTCCCTTTGTGCAAAACCCAGCTGAGATTGCATAGTCTCATGACCATGATATCATGATTCACAAACGGAAATGTACATCTATACAAAGGTCTTGAAGTAATCAAAATTCAATTTACAACTAAAGGAGACATAAAAGAGAAATTCTCTGGCCAGACTGGTCTCCAGAATTTATTAGGCAAGAAGGCTTCTTTGCGGCTTGGGACCTTCAACTTGGGAGAGCTTGTGCTTAATTGTGTGCACTACAGGTAGAGCATAGCAGGGCTCTCCAAGCAAACTACCACCAGCACCAGAAAGCTGTGAGGTTTGATGCTCCCCAAAAAATAGAGGGGAAGGTCAGTACACACAGTTTTTAACCAGGCATGATTGAGCTGGGGAAGCAATTGCTATATTAATGCATGAGGCTTCAATAAAAGCAGCAATAACATGCCTGTTGCTCAAAGAAAGGACTGAAGCATCTGCAGTGCTTTAACATAAGGAGCAGTATCTTGTGGACTGGTGCAGTAACTTTACTAGAAAAAGTGAGACCTACACTCAAGTCCGTGTATAAGCCTCTGGTCCAGCCTCTCCTTATTTGAACATCACACCATTAAACCTAACATGTGTACACTGGCTTCTCATAAAGCTTGACCTTTAAAACCAAGCCAGTGGTATTAGACAACAAACACCAACAAAATACTTAGCGTTATGGAGGGATAAAGGAGAAAATCCTTTTCCCAAGAGAAGGTCAGGCTTCAGGACTGGAAAGCAGTGCCACCTGCCTCAAGAGTACCTCATGGGCCACCAGCATGGCCCCAACCAACATAAGAGTTTATAAAATTTCCTTTTTAATAGAAAAGCCGCAGACCATATTTTGTAGCCCTATGAGCCACCAGGACATCTACAAATCTTTGCAGCAGCTGGGGAGGGAGAGCTCTCCCTCTGAAGATCGTGCCCATGTTAGTGCTTCAGGTCAGGCAAGGGACGTGCTGGTAAGGGAAGAAGTCTCTTCAGTTCATGGACACCCAGACACCCTCCCCTCCCCAGTGCTCCTTTGTGCTGTGTAGGTGCAGCATGGGTGATGGATCCTGGCACTAACTCCACAGCGTGTGCACTGCCTCAGGCAGAAGCCCCAGTCTCACTGTATTTCTTGCCAACCAGCAGAAATTAGGCATATCCAAATACCTCATTAATTTTGCACCTTGATACCATGTTGGAACATAGGGAGACCATGCTCTTAGACTTCCCTCCAGAACAATTTAGGGACAAAAAAGGCTCCAGACTTTCCACTGTCACAGTAGCTAGTAACACAGCTGCTGCACACCCACCACATTAGCAGTGTAAGGACATCTGAAGGAGCCTGGTCAATCCAAGTGACAGGGCTTGAGCCTGCGTGTGGTGGGAGAAGCCAAAGGAAAAAGCAACACAAACAAAACCTCACCCCACACCCCCTGATTTCCTCCTTCTAAACAGTACCGTAAGAAACCAGATGTGCGTGTTATTGCCTTTCTCCGGAAAAACCTTTTCTATTGCAGTTTTTCCTTCTTCTTTGTCACCCAAGTCCAAAAAAACATGGCAAAGAGAGACATGGTGAGCATTTCCCTCAAGAGAGAAGGAGACATGCCTCGAAATATAATATGTACTGAGTACAAAGACTGATGGATGCCAAGATAAAAGGTGTATTTCCAGGAAACCAAAGAAAACACATCCTCTTATTTTATCTCTGATGGCTCAGTCTCCACTGATCAGAGGATTGGGGTTTTTTGCTGTTATTTTACAACTATGAAAAAGAACAGCATAAGGCTTTGACTACAGGCACTACAACTGAGATAATATAATTAGCCAAATATTTGTATAGGAGAATGATGGATGCTTTGTAACTCAGACGCATAATGATGGGGAATGAATAGCAAACAGGCTGGCAAAAGGACTCCAGGGTAGCTTCTCCTCAATGCCTGGAATGAACAAGAGCATTCAAGGGACAGAACACATAAGCGACCTACCCTAAAATCTAACTGAACTCCTTCCTCCTTCCCTGTAGGTTAAGCCACAAGCTAGTCTTGTACAAGGCATGCTAGAAGCCTAACTAGAGGGTTTCAATAGCACTTATAAACTTCAGAGCCTTGTGCAAGCCACACAGTGAATTTTAGCTTTGACGAAAACAGATCAACCATCTACTTGCTGAGCCCCTCATGTTGTGTTTTAGGCTCAGAGTTGAGCCACCCCTCCAAATCCCCATGCAAATCATCAGGCAAACCACAAAACAAACTCCCCCAGTTTACACGGGTAACAAGAACCTGTCCCCTGGCACAAAAGCAACCTTCACATGTGCCCAAATAATCAGCATGAAAGCAGAAAACCTGGAAAGAGAAAGCCTTTGGTTTAGCCATAGCTCACAACTATGGTCCCCATGATTGTGTTGAGAGCTGGTGCAATAGCAACATTGAAGGGATCATTGAGAAAGGCAGTTGAAGATCCTCCTCCTTCTTGCCAGCTCTCAGGAGCCAGTCAAGTCCTCTTCCTTCTTGCCACCTCGCAGGAGCCAGTCAAGTCCTCTTCCTTCTTGCCACCTCGCAGGAGTTTTGAATCCACTGCCAAACCCATCTTTGAGAGTAAGTGTATTCATTAACCTTCAGTAAAATGCCTCACCAGATGAATTAAGTCAGGTGATATTTTATAGGCAGCAAGTCATTTTCCAGGAACGCTTCTGTACTCGTTAGTAATAGATATGGATAAAATCTCAGAGTTGTTCCTAAGGCTTAGAGCTGGAAGGAGAAATGAGCACACGCTCATGATGAGGAATGGGAAAAAAGCAGCACCAGTCTCCCCCTCCACTGCAGAAAGTAATGTTTGTTTCCGCTGACAGATCACAGATGAGAAGCTCTGGCATGTTAGGAAATACATATGTTTTACTTTTCTAATAGTCTTAGCCTATTATTCCCTAAATATCTGAGGCCAAACCTTTTAAATCATTAAGTTTCCATTCAGAATTCCAGCATGAAGAGATCAAACCAAGACTGAAAACTATTCCCATTTCTCTCCTTCCCTGGGGTTTTCTCCCTATACCACAAGGCTTCCCTCTTGAAAACCACCATCCCCAGCTCCCTAGACAGCTTCTCTGCATCAGCCTCCTGCCATCCCATAATTGCCTGTATGGGGAAGCCACTGATTTTAACTCCACAGCAACGCTTCCCTTGACTGAGCTGCGTGTGGGCAAAAGCCTGCACAACTTACTCCTCTGGCTGTCAACCTTCTCCAGATAGGAATGTTGCTCTCTCTGCTGGTGAAGAAACTCTGCTCTTCATTTACTTAAACTCAGTTTACTTTAAATGGAGGTATGTTATGGCTGACTGATTTAAGATCTGAAGCATTTCAGTGTAAGGACACAGCTGTGCCTCTGTGCCGACTAAGGACAATCACAATTTCGTGATTTTGTAATAAATAGGACAGAGAAGAAGGGGTGTGGCCACCAGAACAACTGTTTGCTGTCATGAAGGCAATGGGATGTCATTTTGTGTATCACAATCTTCTTCTCTACTGTAGATATGGAAAAACTTTCCAAAAATATCACAAGAGCATTTCAACAAGATTTTTACAAATCAGTGATTATTAATCTGAGTGGACCAGAACCACTCTTTAATAATAGGATCACATTTCCCTCTGCCAAACACAGAGCTATTTAGAAGCTGAGCAATATACCACAAATAGAAATATTAACCAGAGCTCTTTGTACTAAAAAGCCACAGATTTATTTTTCCAATGTATGGACCATAAATATTGTTAGAGAAGAGAAACACTGAACATACACCATCTGGCACACATCTTTAACTAGCACACCAGAGTTGTTAGCAGCTTTATTTCAAACATGGATCTGTTCTAATGAGGCCATCCCAGCTTCTAGAACTGAATTATATTGTTTCAATACACAGCTGAAAAGCTTCCATTATAATTAATTTTTCTGCATTTTCAGAGCCGTGTTTGGTTTCTAACATTTGGGCTACAAAGGCTAGAAGCTCAGCTGGTTAAAATCAAAGCAGCTTCAGAGCAGGAGACTTTTCAGATAGCAACAGCTTCTCTACCAGGCCATACTGTACCGGCTGCTGGTGACAACTGGAAAGATCTGTAAGAGATTGTGGTGGTGGCAAGGGAATAGTTAAAGCTTGGTTGAAGAGCTTCAGCTAGTTAAAAAGAAAAGCTCCGCTAGTATTTCCCAAACTTCCTTTTGCAAAGGGCGTACTATGTGAAAAGACGAAATATGCCACCTTTTCTGCTCCTGTGACTGCACAGACAATAACCCATACAAAAGGCAGGGAGAACCTTTTAGATGAAGAATTAAAAAGCTGGGATGTTAATTACACATCCAGTCTTTGTAAAGCAATGGGGTTTATAAACAACGAATCCCTTCTGGCGAATGGAAGTGCTGGGGGTAAAGTGTAATTGCAAACCTCTGATCCCTCGTTTCTGCAACCGAAAACTCTCTCCACGTGTACTGTGAGCCCAGTCCCTACGTTAGGAGCTCTCACTATGTTTAAGGTTTTTATTACAGACTCCTGCAAAAACCTAATGAGCAATAAACTTCTTGTTGTCCCAGACGTCAGCAGTGACCGTGACAAGGGTATTCTGACTAAGTTTCCCTGAATCACCCAGTTATTTATCAGTTGACTAGAATAAATATTGACTGTTCTTTGCACTGTCCTCTACAAATACAAATGCACCAAAGGGCTCAAAAGGCTAAGAAAAAAAAGCAAAGTTGCTAGATAAATATGAAAAAAGAGCTTGGTTATTTGCTCAGGGATTTTCTTGCTGTTTCAGATTTCCAGTATATAAAACAATGGCATTTAGAGAATCATCTTAAAGAAAGAAGACCTGATACTACTATGAAAACCTGAGTAGCTGAAGCTTTTGTTGGTTGGTTGGTTTTTAAAGGAACTGTCCAGAAGAAAAATCAAACCAAAAGAATGCTTTTTCAGCCATGGCAAAGTTTTCTTTCCAGGAATATGGATAAACACACATACCCTGACTCGTATGGGTTTCAAAAAGCCAATGACAATTAAGCCTGGAGTTCTTTCCTGGATCTTCAGCTATAAGTTTGCTGCTTCTCTCCCTCCTCTACTGCTTAAATTTTCAACTGCAATCCCCATCTTGGAGGTTTCCTTTTTTAGGCACCCAGCTTGAGGCACCTTTCTTTTCATGTTCCAAGGTGCCTGTTTCCAAAAACATCATGAAAACCAACAGGGAGGGCAGCTGGAGCTACCATGACGAGGCACCATACCCAGGACACACAGGAAACAACAACAGAGAAGAAGCTCCTTTAATTCTACCACTCACAGAGTCCTTGGTGCTCAAAAGTAATATTGAGAGGCAAAGCTAAAATTCAAGAGGTAACACTTTCAGAAGTAACTGGATGCAATTAAATACGCTATGTTATTTTAGATGATGTTAAGAGCCACTTTTAGCCTGAAATAAAAGTCTGTGATGTGTGTATCAATTTCTGCTGCTGGTTTACAGGTAGAAACCCCAAACTACACACACAAATCCCCCTAACCTTACAAGCAAAGAAGTGTAGCAGCAGAAATACCAGTAACAGGAAGGGAAAAGGCAAAATCTTAAAATTTTAACTAAAAGAAAACCCTAAACACCCTGTTGGGATGACTGTCAAGACTAACACTTTCTGTCTCTATTAGCTGCCCTACTGACAGTGTGCATCTGGTGAGCCTTAGCTAAGGGCAGCACTCTAGGAAGAAAAGGTGCTCTTTCCACGATGCTTCTCTCTGTTCTGCATGAACATATCCATGGAATTTTGAGAGGCAAATGAATACAACTCCTCAAATGAAAAGCATGCATGTAATTCTAAGATACTGCACACACTAATATAACATTGTTAATAAAACATGGGCTCGAACAAAGCGCTTTTCATAAAGATCAGACACCAAAAGATTCTTTTAATGTTTTCAGAACCAGTTTTAATCTCACACTTAATGAGATGCATTTCACTTCTCTAAAATTCCAGCCCTGTTCCAGATAGACTAACTTAAAACAAAAGGAAAGAAACTCCACTGGCTTCAAAGTCACCCCAGCTGCACAGCCCATCTGGAAGGAGACAGAAGGCGTTATTCCCCATCCACTCCTTCAGGGGTTGGAGGAGTCCACTGTTGTCCTTGATGGTTTGATATGTGGAGGGGAAGAAGAAGAGACACAAAGTTAAGAGCCATCAGAAGGTCACACACAGGGATGAGAGGGTGGGAGCCCTCCCTCAGATACTGCTGTCCTCTGAATGCCAAGAAGCACATCCAATGTCAGATGCTCTCCTGCTGCTGGCTCTGCTGACAGGCTCCATCAGATCCCATGGGCATTAGCAGGAGCCCATCCATTCACTTAGGGGTGCTTTAGTACTAGGTCCCCATTTAAGTAGGTGGAATTTTAATTAAAGACAGAGGAAAAAATGTTAATCTCATTATTAACCGCGAAGGGGAAAACCCACTAAGATGAAAGCCTTGTTTTCTAGGGACATGAGAAGAATTTCCCTACGACTGGCACGTGTGGTGCTTTTCACTGGTCTCTCCGTCCATCCTTCTCTTCAGGAACATTAGGTCAGTGAGGGATTTATTGTCTGGGAGGGGATAACATGATGCTCTTGTCACTACCCTTGTGCTAAGCACCAGCAAAGCCAAAACGAGAACACATATGAACAAGTAACTTAATGTATTAAATCAGTAAAGTTATCCAAAATGCAGCATCCTCATGACAGTCTTTGCAGTGTTATTTCAGAAAGTATTTTTGTGAGGCACATGCCAAAGCACATTACCCAGACACATGACAGATAATAAATACAGTAAGAAAAGAAACTGCAACTATAGCAAGTGATGACAAACCTGCTCACAGCTGACTGAATCAAAACACACCACTGTTAACATTTAAAAATACAATCTTTCACATAATTGCATCATCATAAGGGTTGCAATGTGTGTTATGCTGGCTTATACACGCAATGAAAGTAGACAACAGAGCCAATGTGAATAACTGGTCTCAGGTCTTACTTTGAAATTTAAGTCTGTTCTTTTGTTAAGGAAGTGAAGAAAAATCCTCAACATCCAAACATTTTGGCGAAACTTGTAATTGGCTGATGGACGAGGAAAGAGAACCAGGTTACAGAAAGAAAAAGGAAGTACGTTGAACAAATATTCAGGGACTATTCAAGCAATTTATATTACTCAGCTGTGAAAGCTCTTATTCACCTGACTTGGAAGCTTTAAATAGTCCTGACCATCAGGGAGTAAATGAAATGAAGTATAGATGACAAGGCTTGTAAACTCTGGCCTCAGAGCCCCCTCTGGAATCAAAGAAAGAAGAGAGTGTTCATCACCTAAGAAACTTTGAAGTGTTCATTTGCGCCCTTGCTTTGCAGGTTTATCTCCTCTTGACTTAAACCAAGAACAAGATTAGACTCAACAATTAAAATCCTGTCAGTTTGTTAAAGCACAGGACCATTTCCTGCTCTGTATTTCAGAAGTTTGGGATTCTTGAACTGCAGCTTAGATGCAACTGCTGTAAGAAGAAACTCTGATGCCCATGAAATGAAAATAAAAGACTTGTCTGGAAAGTGGAATAGCGCCCATTTCATCAGAAAGGGTTCTGTGCTGGCAAATATCAACCAAGCCACCTTGTAAATAGAGTGGTTTTATTTGTATTAAGAAAACATTAGATAATTTTCTATCTGATGAGTTATTTCCACATCACGTTTCCATGAAAATTTTATGTTTAGGGTTTTTTAAATGCTCTGAGCAGACGAACAGAAGTAAACATTTGTCAATGCTCCTACAACTTTATCAGCTATGTAAAAAATGCACATGGCAAGTACTCTATAAAGAGCAACAGCACATATTTTAGCTAAGCTACCTTGTTAATTTTTGCTGCATATCTTTCTTTGGCAGATCAATATAGCATACAGCGCTAAACTGGTTACATCCCAGGGTTTTTACCCAAGACTAGAACTTATTGCGTGCAGCTCAACACTATTTAAATTAGAAGTCTTAATTCATTTAACAAATTTCATTATGTTCTCTAAACAATGAGCTGAGAATTGTGCTTGGGAGACGGTTGTGGTTAACATCACTTGACCACCACAAAAAGAATGCATGAATTTTATATCATTTCATCATTGCATCTGGTTCAGCAACATTAATCCAAACCTTCCCTGAAGTCTAAAGCCATTTCCAGGAGACATCTGAAACGTAACGATATTCTTGTGTAATAGACTGGATGAGTTATGTCCTAAGTGGGTGTGCAGTTTGATACCGTACCAATATATTTTTTCCATCAGTGGCAACTGCCATCTGCACAGAAACAAAAGTTCCAAAGGAATAAATGTTATCACCAGACGTCATCCCCTGGGATGCAGCCTCAGAAATTATGTTTTCCTCCTGCAGTGTGGAAAGTTGTTCAGCATGCAGCATCTCTGGGAGTGTTGTGGACAGCATGTTCTTTTGCTAACTTAAGAAACACAGTACATGATGGGGCTTGCATTCTGATTGCTAAATATGCCCCTCACCTTGAACACAAGAGGATTCACCATGGCAACTGGATGCGCTTAAGAAAAGCCAAGACCAGCTTTAAGAGTAACACAAGGCAATTGTGACTACTGGTTCTATTATTGGTGCTTCAGATGGGTTTTCGAGCTATAGAGGCGAAAGAGAAGAGATTTAAGAACTCTTGTTTCTCACATCCTGCAAATCCAGGACAGCTCTTTCTGCATGCCCTCACATCCAGACTATCTTCCAAAACATTTAGACTAAAAGTTTAATTAACAGATGGCTTACACATTATTTAAGACATTAAAACTGCCTTAAGATGGACAAAGGGTCCTCCCAACATCCCCAAAAGCCCAGCAACTCACCTGGGTTTTGGGCACAGCAACAAAGGGGGGAGGGACAGGCCACCCCAGGAGCTGTGCTGCCTAGCCCTTTCCCCTGCCTTCAGGACCACAGCCCAGAAGAGCCCGGAGGACCCAGCATAAGCTTCCTCCTGGTCACAAACATACTCCAGACTCACTTGCAGCACGCATAGGGAGGAGGGAGAGCTCTTTTGCATGCCTTGCTTGCCCGTCTTCCATAAAAGCCCCTTCAAAACATTTTAAGCAAATATTAATCTAATTAGTGTGGAACTACAGCAGAAGTCACTAGCTCTATTTGAGGTGTTTTAGCTTAAAACCCCCAAAGAATAAATGCTATCTGTCCAGCAGAGATTTGCAGACTTGCATGAGTGGCATAAGAACACACACATAGAGGAAAAGCTGGTGCATGCAACTGCGAAGGCTTTACAGGCCAATATGTCCAACTGCTCATCCTGAACCCGATTTCAGAAGAACACAAACCAATTGTACAACAGAAATGTAAATTTGGGGTTCAAAGATCACACAACTGTTTTCTCCTGCTCATTTGCCCTAACATGGATTACGTATTGCCTTTTGCTTCCTCTTCTCCAGTAAATAGCATGAAGTTCCTGACAAAAAGTAGATCCTGTGATTTGTCTCATCCACAACAATTTTTCCAGTGGCTCACCTATAGGTTGGCTGAATTACCTACGTTATCTGAACAACAAAACCAAAGCCACCGGTTATCCTGAAAAGATGCTAAGGAAGTCTTGATTCTCACCCCCCTGCAATCTCCAAAAGACCTGCATCATGATTCCCTATTTGTTATTGGCAATAGCTTTCATCTCTCCCATTAGTACATGTTAAAGATCTGCTGCAACCGCACTAGCAGAAGTGAATAATTAGGCTAAAGCTGCAAATTTGGCAAACTTCCAAAGCTGCTTTTCTATAAATAAACAATTTCCCATAATATAAATAATATATAACATAAATAATATCCCAATGCTATGTTTTAAATAGTGGATTAAGAAGAGGAAGCACTTTTCAAGTCTTTCTTTGCACTGACTATAATACCCATCCCAAGCCCCCAGTTTGCTGCTGGAGCAGAGCAGCAGCACAAACCCCACAAGGACCAAGGTCCTTGTGCCAGCAACTGAGAGCAGCTGTAGTGGTGGCTTGGGAGTCAGAAATGGGGTTAAGTACGCAGAGTGCAAGGGGGGCAGTCACATGCAAATGTGATTTCTGCATGCAGCTACAGACTACAGCTGCACAGGTTCACCACGGGCCTTAAGATCACTCAGGAGCTGTTTGCTTGGAGTGCAGAATATACATTATTGGCACAGTCTGGTTCAAATATATATGCTTGCTTTTATGGGGGATATGCATTCATGTTTTCTGCTCCAAACCCAACCAAAGAGGGAACAATCCATGAAGCCATGCCAGCGTCCACACCCCAGGCCAGTCAGCACTACTGGGATGAGACTAAACCTAGCACACACCAACGGAAGGCAGTGATTGTACACCAATAGCAGAGGATGGGAGCATACCTGTGCCCACTACAAACCTTCCACCAGCCTGCATTTTTGGACACAGCAGTCCCAGTTTAGTGGCAGGACATGGAAATGCAGGAGAAAAACCCTTAGTGAAATTTCGCAGTTGATAATCTCAGCCCTAACCATAGTCAACAAAAACTGAGAAGAACACACATGTAAAGGATAATTCTTGTGCATATTTTTTTTTAGTACACATCCAAGTCTTTGGTTTGAATAATGCCACAAGGTGATTATTGCTTGTAATAGAAACCTGCAAAACAGATGCTATAATCCCATGCGCTTTTATTTCTTTGAAGAGAACACAGAAATGCAATTTAAGCTTTCAAACAACTCACTGGCTCTATAGAAAGAGAAAGAAGAACTAGAAGCCTTTAAATACTTGACTTGCCAAATAGTCCTTTCACAGGATAAACCAAATACAGAAATAAACATGAGCATTTCAGAAGAGGAGTTGAAACTGTAGCTCTGCAAAGACTCTGATTTATCATAAAGGATCAGACTGGATCTTTTCTTTCACATATGTCACAGAAGGAAAGATTTGGTAATCACAGGAGTATCTTGCACTATAATGGACTTACTTGACTGTACTGTAAATGTTACATGCCCATAGGTGTTCCACTGCACTATAATTTGCTCTATAATGTAGCATTACCTTAACAAAATAACAGCCTCAGATTTTATTTTAAAAGTTAAAAAGACCAGGCAATTCACTTTGAAATTGCACTGAAAATGTCTGTATTTGATGTGCAACGTGTTCAGCTGCTCACTGCTTGAAAACAAGGAATTGCTTTGAGAAGAGAATACCTTATCTGAGAGCTGCCCACTGGAAGGTGAGCCTTCATCTGCCCACCAAGGCCCACCTTCTCAGTGCATGAAGATATCAAATGGACAATGAGAAAACAATCAAAATCGGATTAATGATAGATTTTTAAGCTCGGGGGAGGGGGGGGGAATACCAACAACCAACCAAACAAAACAAAACCCTAGAGGCTCTTCTCAGTACTATATATGATATTGTATACAACATTGCGTACAATATCCCCTCGACCTTTAGAGCCAAGCCTGCTGTATTGTTTGGAAGAAGGGTGGGCTGAGGGCTAACCAGCTTCAAATGACTTCTCACTAGGTCTCTGCTGTCTCAGATCCATGCGTCCTGTTAGCTGAAGAAGTGGAGCCCGAGGAGAAGTTGGCAAAATCATTGAATGTTTGCTTTTTCCCTCAGTGCAGTGTCACTGCATATATCTTACTGTATGGCACAGTCCACCTCTTTTCCCAATGTACTACTACTTCCAAGCATCAGAAACACTTGAAAGACAAGTTCTAAGCAAATATAACAACCAAAACACCCTTTGGGGTTTATCATCCTCTGCCTCATCTAAATTTATCATAATATTGCCAGCATGCTTCAAAGTAGAGGAAAGGAAGGAAAAGATAAAGGTTTCTGCAACGATTAATAAAGAAGTGCTCTTAGCTGATTGTCCTATTCATGAAACATATCCAAGTAAAATTAGCATTTAATATCTATAACTCCTGGGCAGTGAAGACTTCTTCAATCAACATCACACAAAATTACTGGTGCTGCTGGATTAAAGCATGTGTGTAATGCTCTGGGGGTCTCTTATGCGGGCGAGTTCCCAAAGCACTGCCGAGAAGATGAACGGGATGCTTTATTGCCATAGTTCTGGGGTTTTTTTCCTGTTGTTACTATTGTCTTTAGGGAAAAGAAAAAGTTTCCAGATGAAAATATGCGTGAGTGTAATGGAAATGACATGCAGGCCACAGCTTCCCTCCCCCATTTGGCTGTCAAATTGAGCTCAGGCTAGAGCAGCCCAGCAAACTGCATGGGGAGGGTGAGGGGGAGGGTTCAAGTGGGCAGGGGAAGCAGTGAAAGCCTAAATAAACTTTGACTATTAGATAACAGGGCTATTATTGCTCTGTAAGACTTCCTGAATGGCCTAGAAAAAACAGAGACAGTTCTTGTTCCTGCCTGAACGAAAGGAAACACTAGGATGAGTGCTCAGTATGTCAACTGAAAACTCTGCTTCCTTCCTTCTTCCTCTCTCTTTTCCTCTTATTTTTTGATTCGTTCTTTTTATTTTCCTACTTAAAACCCACACTGTAAACTTAGCCAAAGCCAGGAGGACTGTTACGTAAAGCAACAAAAACCCAACAACTAAACCTTTAAGTTTCTATTTCAGGACATAAACTGCACACGTTTCACCAGCAGCACCCCAGCAGGGAACAGCCGCAGCTCCCCAGCAGCATCTCTGCATCCTGGCAGCAGCCACAGCAGCAAACAGAGCAAAGATAGGAGTGTCCCTGGTAATTAAAAGAACTAAAACTCTGCCCCTTCTTGTTCCTTTTCCCTCCAATACATCACCTCTCTGCACAAAGACATTTAATTCTTTCAGAACTTCACAAAGGTTTTTGCTCACTTAAGTCACCTCAGTCAAGGATATTTACTGTTGTTAACCTCTTTGCTTGCATATATGATATTGTTGGTATGCGAAAGCTGTTAGACTCATTAGGAAAGCATCTACACCAGTGATATATAATTACAATTCCTCAGGCTCAAGCCAGATGCTCCAGACTGTCACGAAAACACTAACGTGTGCTGTTTCTAGTCACTGTTCTCTTTTAAGGTGAAAGCAATGAGAAGTAGATCACTCAACATCACATTTGGAAGATAGCGTGCGTTAGGTGTGGAGTCCCAGCTGATCTTCCTCTTCTGACCCATTACAAACTTCTCCTTTCTTCTCTACCTCCTCCTGGTCCCATCAAGCACTTCCCATTTGCTGTGAGCTCCTGCTCTGGCTGCTCAGCTTGCTCCATCTACATGGCAGCAACTGAGACCACCTCACTGCACTGCCTCTCAGGCAATGCTAGTCACCTTCCCAAACCTGCTCACCAGCTTTTGTACCACAATAGGAACTTTCTACCTAGCGCTCTCTGCTACTGCAATCAGACAACATCTGTATTTTCCTCTTTTTTCCACACTCCTTGTAGTGTTCATGTTCTTGTCCAAACCACCTACTTAAGTGGAATTTTTCAGTTCTTCCCCAGCTCCCCACTGCTCTGTACTTTCTTTGCAGGCACTTCCCATTCCTTCCCCATTAATTCACTTCAAAGCCTTTTTCCTTGCAACATTCACTATAAAATCCCACTGATAGCAACCATCTCTGGCAAAGGAAGGGTGGGCTGGATCTGCACAGGACTCCTCACACCCTAAAACCAGCTTCTCCATTTTGAGCGGTAGGTTGGTCACTGGGTTGACTGGTGCAGACCACTGAACAGGAATGTCAAACTGGAAAGTACTGGTCTTGAACTAGAACTAAGGGGACAGCCTCTACAAAGGCCTCCCATGTCTGTGCACTCAGAACTGAACAGAAAACACGCAGCTAAAACAAACACACACATTACAAACAAAAAAAGACCAAACCCCTTACATGCCCTAATTTTGGTCTAGTGGCCTTAATATGTTGCTTCTCACTCAAGCAGGGAATATGTTTAAAAACCAGAACTGTAGAGGAAGGGAAAGAAGCTGTAAACCCAGGAGACCACATGAAGGCACTGAGAAGCCAACAGTGCATGCATGCAGGTTGCTGAAATGTAAAACTGAGCTTGTGGCAGATGCGATTAATGCTTAAACAGATTTCTGGTTCAAATAATCATGATTTAATTTTTCATAATTCCTTTCCGATATTCCCCCAAATTGTTCTTCCTAAAATACCTGCCCCTGGATGGGAAAATGAGCACCCAGAGGGAAAAAAATAAAGGAAAAATGGACTGAAAGCAAAATTTGCACGTGTATTTTAGTAAGCCTCCAACATAAAACATTCACCAGCCATGAGCTCATCTGAAACCTGAACGGGTAGAAAAGTCATTCTGCAGGACTGGAAAAAGTGATGTTAGTTTACTTTTAAGTGACTTAAAGAAAAGTCCAAGCTTGTTTCCTCCAGTTTCAGCATCCTCCGAGGAACACTGAAGAGTTAATTCAGGAGCCCTTGTGATGGTAAACAATTTTTTTTCTGGTTAGGGACTGTTTAATTTTTTTGTTCCCAGAAAGGCTGTTATTATATAAACAACAGGGTTCACGTAGGAAAAGACAGACATCTTTCAAGCCTGAACAAAGAGAAAGCAATTCTGAAAGCTCCTAAAATGAGCAACTGAACAAGAGACGAGGACAATATAGGATATGACTCAAGGTCTGACACACTCCTCCCAGCCCTAATGACTGACCTCAATGGTGCTCAATGGGGAAAATAAACCTTTCCAGAGAAAACAAAGCAAAATAGGTGAGGAAAAAAGGAAGTGAGGTTTGCTGGTGAGAAGCCCTGTCGCTGCATCCTGCAGGTCTGAATCAAGCTTCAACACAGCCTGTGGTTTGGAAAACCTCATAGGGTACCTATGATGAAGAGACTGATATGCTGCAGACCTGTGGTGGGGGCAAAATAGAGAAGCCAGACATGCTTGTGTGAGCTGCGGGACACCAACTAGCATCTACCTAGTGCTTGCACATGTTGCAGCGTTAAACTGCTACAACAGTTGATAACCGGCTCCTCTTGTTCTATCTAGCGGTACAGGACCGGACCCTGCAAGTGTATTCATGGGGTGCCCAGGAGAGGGTTGAAAAGCACCAGCATGTTGGCTTTGGTCTTTGGCCTGAAATGAGTTTTCTGTCCTAAAAGCTGGCTGGTAAATTCTTCTAAGACACAAGATTGTTCTGCCACCTCCTGTGTGCACCCAACAGTGGCAAAGCCTCACCTATGGGCTTCATAGCATATCGAAAAGCAAGGACCTGTGCTTGATTTGAAGCCTTCAGGGGTACTCAGAGCTCTGAGAAAGCAATTGCTCTAAAAATGATGGGTCCAGACCAGCAAACACACTAGAAATCAATTGTCACAGTCTTGGCTGAGAAGTTGCAATTAAATATCAAGTCTGCTTAAGCGCTGATGGTGCCATTACTAAGTATATTATCTGTCTTTCACAAAGAATCACCTGTTAGAAATCCTCCATACAGATGAAATCTTGAAATGGTTGCCCATATATTCAAGCCTGGAAGGAACAGTCCCATCACAACTGCCTAAGCATTTTTGAGTTGAGTGTGTCACCACAAAGAGAAGGCGTAAGCAAATTTGACAAAAATAACTTCAGAAAGAGACATTCTTTGCAGCAAGACGTTCTTTGCACCATACCTTCCTGATGAAAGCATTTCAATGTAAGGAAAATAAAAGAAAACAGAGACTTTCTAGGTTCTATTTTTATTAGACCTCCCCGAGCAAGGGATGCTCACTCCAGACTTGTGGGAGCAGCACATCAGTAAGGTGAGGTTTTGATGTACAGCTTTGCATCCATATTACTTGGAATTAAATTTCTTTAAAGTGAACTAAGAAGAGTGCTCTTGACAATACACTGTTAAAGTTAACCAACTTGAAAAAGGGAAAAAGTATGAAAACAGGTTTGAACTGGCTAATAAAATTTTTCTGGTTGAATGCATTTACCTCTGTGCTCATTTAAATGAAAAGAATGCACTCCATGGAGTCTTATTAGTCTGTATAACTAAGGAACTTAGTCAAAACTAAATGAAAGAAAGAAATAAATCCTAGGCTTTACTCTAGTTTCTTGTTTCAAGCTATCTGAGCAGCACCTTTCCTTTTCTTGTCCTCAGCCCCCTGAAGCAGTGGCAAGGCACCCTCTTTCACAGGGCTTATCGTTGCTTTACCTAGATAATTCTACCAAATGAAGCTGAATCCCAATCCCAGTTTTTCACCAAGTGATATTATCACCAGAATGATGTAAATGGAAATATAAGAAACAGATTGCACACCTTCTAGGAAACAGAATTAAAAACCAAACCAAAAACAAACAAAAACAACCCCCCAAAAAACCCACAAAACCCCACATACCCAGTTACTGATAAATAATGTACACTAACATATCCGAAACATCCAATGAGAGATATAAGTGCCCAGAATCCCTTGGGACACAGTTCATACCATGTAAATCTGAACAAAATATATCTTCCAGATTATTGAGGGTAAATTATAAGGATGCCTGATGAAATTGCAAGAATAGAAGGCAGGATCTATTTGCAAGAATAGAAGGTAGGATCGTCTCTTTTGATGTCTGCCCATGCTTTATTTATTTTCCCCACTGTAAATGCTCTCCCACTGAAGCCACTTGGTGTCAAACAGAATGTTAAACAAGACACCTGAAGTCTAAAACACAGGAAAGCCATAGCCCCATTCAGCATTTCCAACTCTGCAACAGGAGGATGCTGCACAATCTAAAATGCAGGATTATTGGGGTTTATTAGCCTGTCAGAGCATGGTTACCTCCAGCCCTTTGAGGACACTGTCTTCTTCACTTCTTTCTCCAAGCCCATTCTTATCCCTAATCCAACTCAAAGCATTGCTTTTTCTCCATGCCCAACACCTTCATCTCCTCAAACACCACTTTCATCGTGTGCCAATGGGACTTCTTGCTGTTCTCACAGCTAAGAAACACCTCTTTCTAAGGATCCTCAGGAGAAAAGTAGCTAAAATGCTGTAGTTAATGATCTGGGTGAGGAAACACTACCTCTGTGTTCCAGACTGGGTCCCATCACACACTGGGTAAGTAAATTGCTCTCCCTACATCTTTACAGAGCCAGGCACGGAAGAGTTGAATCCAGATTGGATTCACTAATGTTTGCAAAGCAGTCATTGATCATAGCTGGGAAGTGTTATTAATACCTTACTACAGAGAAGACTGGCTTCGCTGCAGACACACATCTCTTCCCCACGTCTGAGGGTTTGTGAAATAACCAACTATCTGACCTAAAAATCTCATCAGCCTCGGTGAGAGTCCTGCCATGCTGTGGGACAGAGATCTCATTTAATCTCATTTAACAGGCTCAACTACAAAAAGTTAACAAATTGCTTACAGAACCGTGCAAAGCCTGATCAGCACGGTGGTGGTGCATGACTGCAATGGAGCACACAGATTGCGAACCACGCGAAAGACTGATGAGATCTTGAAGCAAAACACACCCAAACTACAGACTAGCAAATTAAAAAGAGCTTGTATGGGCAAGTCAGCCTCATTCCCTCTGGTTTTTGTAGTAGGAAAAATGCCATTATGAAGTGGCTGGAGCGAGTTAAACACCTTTTAAGTGTGTTCTAGCAATTAGTGGTATTATGGAAAAAAACCCTTGGCATGTTTAAAAGTTGTCTTATTTAACTACAACTTCAGTGTTTAAAGTATTAATAGCTGCCTATGCTGCTCGCTCCTACATGCTTACATGCTTTTCAAATTGCATTTGGTAAAGCTTGGTCCATCTGTTTTCCCACACTCCGTCAACACATGCAAGAAAGTGAGCAGAAGCTACCTACAGTAGGGTTGTATTTTGTTCAGAACTTTCTGCTTGCATACCAGAAATTCAATGCTAATTCAATATGCTTTGGGGGCATTTGAACTACAAAGGAGGGGGCTCAGGAAGGGGAAGAGAGAAAGGGGGTTTTCACTCATCAGGATACACACACTTAGAGATGAAAAAGTGCCTGGGAAGGATTTGCACATTGCCAAAGCCATTGCCTACCAGTGCCTTTCGACTCCAGCACAAACATGTTGCAGCATGACACCAGAAACTGGACAAGTGGCTGCTAATTCACTGCACTAACTTCAAAAACCATGAATTTTCTTTTCAAACTCATCCAACAGGACAAAGAAAAGTCTGTTTGAGATTCATCACAAGTCCCAGGCTGATGGCTAATTTGTATGAAAATGGGTATGGTGCTTCCTGTAAATAGCTCTCCTCAGATGCTCTGTAGGTAAGTGGTCTGGGAAGGCTTTGAAAAGAGATCACCTCCAAAATCAGCATGCAGAGAGTCTAGAAAGAGACAAATGCCCAGACATGTAGCCCCATAAGGGATGGTGAGAAATCTTCCTAAGAGAACCAAGAACCACCGTGGAGAAGGAGCAGAGGCAGAAAAGGAGGATGTGCTAGGGCTATGGCTTTCCAGAGGAATTCTTCAGCAGGCATTTGTCCTGGTTCATTGCTGTCCTCTGCTCCTCCATCCCTGTCTGTCCCTACAAGGCTGGCTGGCTGCCACCCCCTTCATTGCACCAGCACAACTGTTTGAGCAGCCATGTTCTGTAAACCGGATTAACAGGTCTGGCTCCTCCTCCAAATAAAAAAAAAACCCAAACCATTTTAATTGCAGGCTATTTTTAAATTCTCCAATGTTACACAATGTGGCAGGTATAAGTGAGGGGGTGGCACTTATTAGCACAAGGTTAAGAGCCATCAGAGAATGAGGATGCTCTTAGCAGGTAACATCAGGAAAGGTTTTGTCAGATGAAACATATGGCCTCACCTTCTCCTCCATTAGACTTCACCACAGCTGCTTTGTCTGTCCTTATTTTTAGGATGGCCTGATTCTGGAGTCATATTAGCCTGCGTGCTAGCATAGAGATTTTAAATTACTACTAATTTCTTCAAACTTCTACATTTTAACTTATAAAACCACTTAAATCTACCAAGTCTTTGAAGAAAGCCAATGAGACAGAATTCTTCAGGCATTTTTTTTTCCAGTCTTCTTTGGAAGGGATGTATGCCAGAGTGCGTAACCTACATCAAATGGTAGCCAGGTATTGAATGACCATCACTTGTATTATCAAACTGCCTGAAAGTACCTGGGAGAAAACACTGTGCTTCACAAAGCACAGACAGAATAAAGTCAGAGGCAAACGAACTGGCACTACCATCCCTGGAAGCAGTTTTAGGTGGAGAAATAAAGCAGCTATCACTTAAATCCTTTATATATGAGACTTTGGAGGCTTTTTGGAAGCACAAATTATTTTCAAAATCCATGAAGGAAAAATATTGGAGTTGTCTCACTAAGGTTTTTTTTGCTAATGTAATTTATCATCTTTGCTACACATCATGGTAGATGAGGTGCTGAGCATTTACTATTAGAGATCAGAATGGATATTTAAATTACCCGCTCTGTTACAGATGGGTTTCTGGTGATGCAGGTGGGATGCTACACATATTTGCTATTAAACACACAGGCATCAGTCACCTGCATGTGCTCTGGATACCATCTGAATGTCAACCAGCAACCCTGAATTGAAGCTCAGAGCAAAAAATTCCTCCCATCAATACAAAGGTCAAAACCTGTCCTCAGGCAAAGTGTAGATTGTAAATGTTTTTCCCATTTAAAGCTCTTGAGCTGTAACACACTGAATTCTAATGCAGTGATGGTTTGTGTTTCAGGACTAAAGGTTACTGCTTTAAAATATGGGTCCCTACTTGATTCCTATATCCCCAACCATATATTCATTTCCACTACAAAGTTTTCCAGTAGCCTATGCCAATGTAAAACCTGCAGTAACAAAAAGGAGTACCCATTCAGCTTTTACTCTTGCTGGGAAAGTCCTTATGGAAGCATTTAGAAATATTCTTTGGCTAAAGATTTTGATATTTGGTTCAAAGAATAATATCCCAGTACTGTTTGAGCCCAGACTTTGAAAAGATGACTGCCTGCTACGTTTAAACAGAAACTGGTTTCCAAAACCTCTGTCACATTGACTGAAGTATGGAGCCACTCTGCTTGACTGATGCATTTTACTTTCCTCAGCACCCCTTGTCTGGAGCTCTTCCTGTGGCAGGGGGAGGTAGTCACAGCTCTGTAAACTTTTGACTCCCCAAAGGAAAAATCCCCTCACCTTGTGTGATTTCCCCACCATGCAGCATGCTGGAACATAAGGGCAAGCAAATCTCTACTTCCACGGTGTTTATGTTGAGCAGCATGGAAACTCCAAGTCAATGAGTCAATTGAAGGAGTTTGGTGTCACTGTGATATCCCGCCCCACTGTTAAGTTTTTATACATACAAAGGGGGAGGAGGAAGCTCTGCAAACATGGGAGACAGTTATGACTTCTTCCTTCAGCTGTTCTGCTGCTGCTTGCAGTCAACCTTTAGGGATAGAGTAAACTGAAAACACGCTATACTATGACACACAGTCACAGAGGTTTTCTCCAAACAGCCTGGAAACAAATAATGCCAGGAAGACCATAAATGTAAATGGCAAGAGAAGACTTTGAGAAGCAGAACTATATCGTGGTGCAAAATGAGCGCATTCACAGGAAAATCCAGAAAGATAGGCTATTGAGCTGCAGTAACTAAAATAACATTTCACTTCTGTGTGCTTGGTTCACTTTTGCTTATGAATAGTGCAGAATTTAATAACAGCCTGGACCTTTCAGCCTGCTTTTGAGATCTATGTAGCAGGCACTGGGTGCTGGTGGAGCCTCACAGCACCTTCAATTCCAAACAACCCTAAAACTTGGGTCTGTTAAGATGATAGCAGGGAACAGCTAGACTTTCATTCAATGCTTTCATAACATTGGGCAGGTTGTAATTTGCTGGGAACAGGATGAGGCTATCAAAGCAGCAGAGGGGGATTTTGCTCACCACTATTTTTCTTCCTAAGCTCAGTGCTCACTTGAAAATGTATCACTTTATCTAGGAGAGATTTTGATTCACAAGCAATTTGTCATGCAACTCCAAACTCTGGGACTGTATTGATTCCAGACTGCAGTTGCAGTTGTCAGCAGCACGGGCTCCTGCGATCTGTTAAACACATTCCTCGAAGGTGGTTAGTATCCTCCTTTCTCCTTTCCTGTGGGAAAGACAGTCACAACAGACTCTCACTCACCATCCTCTGGAAGGCTTCGCTAGGATGGTTTATTATCCTAAAGCCCCGGCGGTCTCTTTGCCTTTCCTCCATGTGATTCTGCCTTGTACCAGAGCCAGCCGGGCTGGCTGGTGCCTGGCTGTAGCCTGCTGACTTACGGGTATCATACAATAGGGGCTGGAAACTCCATGCTCGACACCTCTGACATTCCTGGGACAGGGACAACACAGCCCCAAGGGCAGCCACGGCATCAAAGGCAGCCAGTAACCCCAGCCCAATTTGGACACAAGTATGAATCAGTCTCTTGATGTATCTAAACCCAAGGTAAGATTTTTTTCTTTGTTCTTTGTGTTTTTCCCCCCTTTTCAATGCGTCTAGCAGGACCAGAGCAAGTTATCAGCAAAATGCTTGGTCCCCCACATATGGCCAAAGAACCAGAAGCCTGCCAGTTGAGTTGCTGTTGCTTGCTGCTGCCTCACTTAGCTTTCGCTGCAGCAACAAATCCAGCCTTGTTCTTCTTAAGAAAAGGCCATGAGTTACACACAGCATGGAACAGACCCATTCCTAGGACCCTTCTTCTTCAAGGAGTTTTTCCATTGCAGATTAAACCCTTTTTTAGACCCAAAAGTAAGGTGGAATGAGGTATAAGAAATCATCTGGGCTCCTCAGCCAGCCACGCCTGGCAGTGGGCCATTAAGAAGCAACGGTACTGGGCTGATTTGCACCAGCTGAGGCTCTGCCAATAACTCTTTTAAGGATTTGGAAGGAGTCCCTGTGGACTAATAGGCCGAGGGATTTTAATCTGAGTGAAGGGGAAGGGCGATTCTGTCTGACCTTTGCCTCTTATGAAGGAGGGGGAAGGAAAGTGGGAACAGTGGAGCTGAAATGATCTGCAATAAAAGCAGGTTTCGGCATACATGAGGTATTGCCTGGAAAACAGAAAGCTGCTGCAGCCTAAACCAGCATTCCTTCATACCAGAGACATGAATAATATCAAATAATACATGCAAGGAAAACACACATCATTCTCATGAATCCTCTGTTTCCTTGCCCCTTGCACTTCACAACTACGACCAAGATCAAAGATGAGGCTATGTTGGTGTGCAGCAGAGGCTTTTGTTTATTAGTTTTAAATAAAAATGCAACAAAGATGCCAAAAATAACACTCAAAGTATTTGCATCAAAACAGTCCCACCAAGGGTGCAATGTGGACAAGTGGCACAAGGGCTAAACTCATGATGGTCAAAGCCTAAGAGGGATTACTTGGCTTTGTTGTAAGAAACTCCTTTCTAAGCACTTTCTTCTTGCAATGCTGCTGAAATAGTTGCTAGCGATGAAGCAAAGTAAAAACAGAAGAAAATTTGGACCTAATATGGTCTCAGCAAGAGAGGGCATTAGCTGGCAGTCTGCACAGCATTGCAGACCCGCAGAGTTCATGGCAAGCCCTGCCAGAAATGCAATGTATATATAGTCAGTCCTTCTGCAAACTCTGCAGTTTGCATTTAATTACTTTACTGTCATATCATCTAGGTATATTCAATGCTCTTTACAGGAGCTGCTATGGATACCACAGTAATCATGGTATTATCGAGGGCAAACGGCATGTTTTAAGAGCAGCCACTTGAGCTGCAGCTCTCTTTACAAAACTAACTCAACTACAGATGAGCTTTCTCCATAGGCATCATACGCTTGGCATCAAAGGCTACTGGCTGTGTATTTAAATAGATGTATCAATGCATAAATGGACCTGTATCTCCCCAGAAAGCAGAAGATAGTGGATAATCACTAAGTGCTGTCAAGGGGTACTCACAATTGGGAGAGCAGGACATACTACACACTTTCACAGAAATACAGACAGGAGTGATGTATTGCAAATATACAGCTGCTATTATATAAATTCCATTGTATTAGTCATCATGTTCTTCATCTTCTCTTTTCCAACTCAGTTGATTCTATGATTCTATAACAAGATCCCTTTCTCTAAGAACTGCAACCATAAGCTACTCCAATTCTCTAAGTAGGTCACAGGATACTGGGACATTCAAATCCTTCCATCCAGCAGCAGTATATGCAGCAGCTACACCAAAGAAAGTGCAAAAAAATAAACCCCAAAACCACACCTGTATTTCATCTGTCTGTCCTTGCTTTGTTGGTATGCTCAGCTTGGTACTCTTTGCATGTGGAGAGAAGGGCAGTGCAGGTTACATGCCTATATTTGTATATATGAGGTGCATAGGGGAGCAAGAAACGTGCAAAAAGGAGCTGTCCTGAGCTCCCAGGGAAACAAAAACACTTGGCTGCCACCAGCAAACCTTCCCCCAGTTCCAGCCCATACCCTACCATCTCATTGTCAGATTCTGCAAGGGATCTAAGGCTATCAATTCTTTCTTATTCTAGGGGTAGCCAATGGGATTTAACACCCCATGTGTCACCCATGACATGACAGGATTTTCCACGTTAGCTGTAGTTCTACAGTAATTTTTCCCAGCAGGTAACAAGATGTACTGGGCTATCCTCTAGTCCCTCCCCAGTCTCCCAAAAGAAAAACTTTCTTATTATTCTCATTTTTCTTTTTTTATACAGATATTAACTACCCTGAGCAAATGACCACAGACCTGTTTTCCAGCACAGCCCTATGAACTATGTACAGGCACAGAGTGGAGATGCGAAACTACGGTAGGTTGCTATGAATGAGGGGGCAGAGCAAGTATTCCCTAAGCCACCTTTGTGGATGAGGAAAACAGTCTTGGAAGCAGTTTCTTAAATACACGTATACAACAAATTATATTGGCATTTCATTCACTGCCTGTATCTTTCACTCCACTGTCTATGTCAACTTCACACACACTGTACTTCCAAATGTTTTAAATAAAGTAACAGAGGTTATTTAACTAAGGCTCTATTCTATATAAAACACTCTCCCCTGGGTACTTCTGATTAATTTTGGTTAAAGCTTAATAAAGAAATACCCATTGATAAGCCTTTCTATATTTCTCACTGCAGAGTATCCTCTCTTCCTGCTTAGGCTACAGAACCCACCCCCTCAACTTAAAAAATCAAGAGTTGAGATTCATTTAAATAACTCTTCCTCCTCTTTAACTTTTGCAATTCATTAGACCACCATAATTAAACCAAATGGGAAACCTTCCAGTTCCCCAGTGGGTTTTTGTTAGTCAGCAAATAAAAAGAAAGAAAAAGTAAGTTTTCCTGCATGTGCCTTTCAGCTTGTATTGAGAATCCCAGGCTTTTCGTGTGAGCAGCTGCAGCAGGGTTACCCAGGGTCGGACTGGGTAGGAAGCAAAGATTTCCTCCAGTCAGATAGGAGAACATAGCCATGGTTGGCAAAAGGGGAAGGAGAAAACAACTTCCATTCAATTCAAAGTGCTTTTAAAAAGAAAAGCAACAAGAAACATTTCAGAAAGGGACTGAGCTAATGGAGATGAAGGAAAGAGGAAAAATCTAGACGAAGTGCTAAACATTCAGAAAAAAAAAAGTCAACAGGATCCAAATAAAGCACTGACATGAACATTTGATTTTACATCTATTCACACAGGCAGTGTACCTTGCAAACCTTTCTTCCAATCCTCAGTTTCAGCTAAAGCAGCTTTGACTCACACGGTCACTCCATCCTCTATCAAGGAACCCTTATCCCTAAGAACTTAGCAGCTAGGGTATCCCAGGTACATGGCTACACTCAACAGCATGAGCCAGCATACATGGCCTTGTCCTCTTAATTGTACTGCATTTACTCTGGAGCAGGACAGGGACATCCCCCTGCCCCTCAAGCCAAAGAGGAAAAGGAGCAAAACCTGTCTTGAGAACCTCTCCATAGCACTACCCACCAGCAGCCACTTCACACGGGCTCAAGTAAATCCCATGACAGCATGGGAAGGTGCTGGGCCAGAAAGCAGATCCGTTCTGCAGGCTTTGCTGCATCTAATACCCCACCTCTCCGAGGACTTAAAAGTCAACAATAAACAAAACCATCCTTTTCCTATAAAATCCCTCTCAAATACCAAAATGCACCTTGACTCACAAGGTTCTTGCAGTTTCAATTTCCATCTGATTTATGAGAAAAGGTTATTCTTACCCATAAATAAAAAGCAAAGCTGATCAGTGTTAATATTACTAACCTCAAGAGCAGCTCTTTCTATTCCTCAAGCCTGCACCCCACTTGTGTACATGCTTAATTCTCCTTATCCAACATGTGCCACTCGTTAAAATCACTGGGAGACATGTCCCCATGAACACCTGATCAAAACACCCACAGTTCAATACTGGCAATACTCACATCTCCTCCTCATTGCATAGGGTAAAAAGATGATAAAACAGACTTTAAAATATTTCCTTAAAATTTAAAAGAACATATGAATAAACTGTAAAAATAAAAATGAAGACAGAAAAACACCTATGTAGCACCTGACTGCTACCTGACTGCAGTAGCTGCAGAAACTGACATTTGGTTTATCTCCAGAAGAACTGCAAGGAAGGGATGCAGCAGAAGCTACCCCAGCTAGCTACCCCAGGAGGACCTGCCTTTCGCAACGAGGACCACTCCTCTGCCTCTGCACAGTGGGTGTAGTGAGCAGTGCCAAGCCCCATCCCAAGGGGGATTCATTATGCAAGGCCCAACAGCCAGTGGTAACGTGGCACAGAGATGAACTTGTGGTCTAGATGTTCAACATAACAAGCAAAAATAGGTGGGTTCCTACCCCTCCCATCTGCCCCTACACCATATGTCAGTGTTCTTGCAGCCGAAGAACTTGGTGCTGGCTTACAGAGTCTCACTGTTTTCCTCCCAAAGCATCAGCCTATGTAAGTATATAACGTATGTAAGTAGATGTTCAAATTATCTCCAGAATCAACACTGATTGGTCATAGCTCGTTTACCATGTTTTTATTCTACAAGCTGTACATCTCACCAGGAAATCACATACCTACAGAAAAAAAACCCCAAATAACTCTTATTATTTGGTTCATGACAAGATTAATGACTTGAAACGCATAGATCAGTTTCTTGCTCAGACTATGCCAATCCTATAACAGCAGATCCCTGTTGCGAAACAAAAGAGTACAACTCAATATGCTATTCAAGAATAATCCAATGTGGATACAGAGTTATTCGGCTACAATGCAATTAAGAATGAAAAAGAGAGGGTAACAGCAGTAAACACCCAGGGATATTTTGAATTTAATTGGGATTAGCATGTAATACTCTTACAGCCTTTTGAAGAGAGGCTATGCAGCAGTATTGAGAACATCGGTATTTAAAAGCCCCACACACCTCCTTTAATGGTCTTTTCAGCTGCCAAAAGCTGCTTTTGACAGTGGGTTCATTTGCAGGGAGTTTAACCCAGTGCTATTGCTTGAAGCTGAATTGTGCAGACGGGAACAGACTCCAATGTTAAAGTACATTTCACAGTTTCAGGGCAGGGGAGCTGAAGCCCATGAGGGTATTTCTGAAAGCCCACAACCTAATCTCCTCTGGCACACTCAGCTCCTTGCACACAGAAATACTACATGTAATACCAGGGAGTGGTCGCCTCAAAGAAAACCACAGAATAAAGACAGATCTGGAGGGTTGCCAACACGATGGTAACGGGTGTACAATGCACCTACCTGGATGCTACTTGGAGAGCAGGTGTCATCTATACCCTTTTCTGCATAGTTGTTCTAGGACAGGTATAAATAGGGGGGAAAATAATGAAGGACTACTTGTAACTTATGTTTTGGGAAGATGTATGGGAAGAAATCAACCAGCTCTTGACAATTTACCCTCTGCTCACAGGAATACTTCTGGCTTGTACCAACATTTTAGTACTGCCCAAGTTGTTTAAGAGGTGACAGTGCAAATACCTGCAGCCTATTTGCAAGAGAAGGGCACCCATCCACATCTCAGACAGTTGTGCCACCCTCGCCTAGAACGATGTCTGAGAGAAGAGAAAGGGCTGTTTCAGAGTCCACATCACTGCTACGGGCTCCCTAAGCATATTCAGCAGCTATCGAGCTCACAGAGGGAATTTCTAAGGCTGAAGAACTGAAGTACTATGAATTTTACCTTGCGAATTCCACAGCCTCTTCATTTTTTGGTGACTTAGTCTACAGGAGGATAGTATGGAAACTAGGGCACGTGGGGGAATGAAAAGTAAGGGAAGCCTTTGTTATTTTTTTCCTTTCTACCTGCTGATTCTCTCTCCTTCAGATCACAAGTGTCCAAATGGTTTTATAAAAGCCGAAGTTTGCAGTAGGGCTCCCACTGCAAAGGCCTCATTGTCCCGAGCAGTCTTTGAAGATTTTCTTCCAAGCTGTTCCCACCATGCTTGCTTCTCCTCAGTCATCAAACCCAGTGGGAATCAGCTGCACATGTTGCCTCAAGTATTTCTACAACTGCAGAGCTTTGTTTGCATGTGGTGATAGTGGGGGAAATGGCTTTATTCTAAATATACCTCCTCCTTACATCTGGGTGAAGGAACAGGGATGAGGTTATCCTTTTAAGTGCTGGTAACTGGGGCTAATGTATTTGTTATTGCAGCACCTCTGAGAAACCCGAATTAGGGACCACTGGACTAAGTGCTACTTTTCTCATGTAAGGACAATCTCTGCTCTGGTGAGTTTATACAAATCTGCCTTCTGCCAACAACTTAGCAAAACATGGAGCAAATATTCCGCTGACTCATGTCTGCTGCAGTCCCACTGAAATCAATGAGGCTGACCTACTTGTAAATTGGGCAGAATTTGATTCCTGTGTTTATTTGTGGATGGCTACGGGAGAGGCTGACCAAGTTTGAGTGGAAAAAGATAACCCAGAACATCAGAGGTAGCTTCTGCTTGGACTAAACTTCAGAGGGTTTCAGGACAGAACATGGGAACGGATGGATGAATCCTTACAAAAACAGCAACCAGACTTAGCAACTTTGCTTTGTTAACCTGAAAAGTGCCCAGGGAGCTCCCATGCTGGGAGAATTCATGTGATCTCAGTATTACACTTAATACCACTTTTCGTTTATGCACCTAATTTGAATAAAAGGAAACCAGCTGCAGATCAGTGAAATACACTAATACCACGGCAGTGGTAAATTGAAAGCAAAAGGC
Organism: Strigops habroptila; assembly: GCF_004027225.2. NCBI lineage: Eukaryota > Metazoa > Chordata > Aves > Psittaciformes > Psittacidae > Strigops > Strigops habroptila. The sequence goes on along the minus strand of NC_044277.2, from coordinate 148,142,278 downwards.
AAAGAAAAACACAAAAGAGATTTTTAGCTACATGCAACTGGCAAGGCAGCAGAGCCTGAAACGTGCTTCATCAGCCAGGCACAGCATTCAGCAACTGGCCTGAGCATCGCAAGCAACACAGCAACATAAATCCAAACATGTGCCCTCTATTGTAAAAGGAGAGCATTAGCATTCACCAAGCGGCTTCTAGTTGCCACGGGTTTAACAGGGACAGAAGTAGTGAAGGGGCATAGCTCAAAGCCAAAGTAATGAAAGGTTTGTGGTGATGACGGGGATTAAGATACCAGCACCACTGTTTATCTGTAAGCACCCAGGAATCCCAAGGAGCAGCTGCACCAATTGCCGAGCTGGTACCCCAGATTCAGCAAGGATCTGTGCATCACAGCCTGCAAGTATCACTCCAAAGGGATGGGGGGAAAGGACAGCTAGATGGAGCCTCAGCAGTCTGGAGAATACTTCTGAAGCTTGCACCTTGGCTACAAATAGCTTTTTTGGAGGCCACAGGTTTTAAAAAGGATGGAAACTATAACCACATAAGAATTGGAAAGACCCAGAACCTGGATTTGGAAATGGCTGGGAGTAAAGCAGCTCTTCAGCATCCTGCAGAGAGCAAGCCAGCCTGCTCCCAGACCAAGCAGACACTGTGGTTCTTGCTCATTGACTAGCCAGTTGGGTGGGTTGAGAGACAGATAACATCATGTCTGCACCCACCTTTCAGAGGCAAAAAACTGGACAGAAAAATGTCTGCTACCATTAAGTGAGCAAATACAGGAATTATTTAAAAGTTCCCAGGGATTGGAGGAGGAAAAGTCTGAGCACAGGCAAGGTAAAAACATCTTAAAAATGAGCCTTCACACAGGGCTCTCCATTTCCAGGATGCTCTAAACCAAGCTGGCATGCTGCGGTACAAAGGCCAGTTTTGACTGGCACACAATAGCTCCTGGCTTCCAGCGATTTCCAAACTCAGCAAGAGCTTGGAAGCCAGGAGCCACTACCTCTCGCAGACACGCTACCAGCATGCTTAATTTGGGAAAGGAAAATACAGTCTGGCACATTAGCCCTGAACGGCTGCCAGTCCCTGCTCTCATCTATGCAGCGCTGGAGCTGGCCAAAAAATGGGAGGAAAAAAATGAGTCCAATACCAAGTTGGACACCCTCAGTAACAATCCCCTTCCCACCCATCTCAGCCTCCGTGCGCCTACCTCCTTCTGAGCATAACAGAGAATCAGGGCTTATATTCAGAGCTGATAGCAACATCAAGCCATAAGCAATCTGGGAGAAACTGGGAACCAGGCAACACAGCACAAAAGCGAGTCTCCAGGGGAGCCTGCACAGCTTCTAATATTGAAATAACCAGTTCTGGAGACTGGGCTTGGTTGACCGTCCTGCTTGATACCACCACCAAGTATGAAAAAAATCTTGCCTTCAAGGCTGCCCCACAATACACACTCCTGTGCCTAATCCAATTATAATTAAATAAACCTAATTTCAAATGGGAGAATTTCAAACCTATTAAGAAGAAACCTTCAGCTATTATATGGATTAAGAAACATTTTGGCATTATACATACGAGTATTATTAACACAAGTCAGGCCTAATCAGAAGAAAAGTTCTACGTCTTTGCATAGACTACTACAACCACCTAAATCTTTCCAGAAATCATAAACTAAAGGGACATCCAGAAATAGGTTTTATAACAATAAATGTATGATAATAAATGTGGAGATAGCTGTATTTATTTACATTTGAAACCCAAGGAAGTATTGATGTCTTATTTCAAAACATTCTCTACAAGCAGGAAGACTAAACCCCACATTTTGGGTGGGCTTGTTTGGGTTTGTAAGGCTTTTTTAAAAGCCCTTTGTCATTTAATCACTTGCTTCCGGGACACTGGGCTTTAAAGAAAACGACAAGTGTCATCTGTTGACAGCGCTGACAATGGGAAAAAAAGGATTTGCAAGTACATACAGGATCTTCTATTTGACCAGTAGTAACTAATAAACAAAGTTTACCCTCAAAAAACATGCTCCAGAAAACACACTTAAATACACATGCAAATGTATTTGCTTGCTGCCTTTTGTTGCAAGTACTTGTATGAAAAGCTTGAAAGTTTTCAGCATTCACTGGAGGAATGTAGGAAGAACAAACTATGGTAACACATTACAATGCAAGACAACAAAATAGTGTGCAGAGCACAGACAGTAATTCAGAGCTAATCTATATATCCACAGTCCCATGAGTTGCATTTAGCAACAACTACAATTCTTGTGAAAGATACAAGCAACAATGGATCACATTTGCCTCCATCACTCTCCAATGTTCCCACTCAGTCCTACCAGCCCATGGGGCAGACGATAGATATCTGTCCACTACACTGATACTAGCCATCCCACTGAGCCAATCAGCTCCACGCCTCTCACTTTCCTCCCCAAACCTGAGTCACCCTTAAGTTTTCATTTGTGGGGATGAGCCAGCCCCAGCTGCAATTTCAATGGGCCCCAGTGGAACCAGCAGCTGGGACCAGCTTAGAGGGTTTTGTTGTGTAGATGACCTCGTGTGGGCTGTCTCCCAACACATTCATTGTCAAGAACAGCAAGAAGCTGACATAATAATTGGTTCTTACAGTGATAAGTAAGAGGACTATTGGTTTTGCCCCCATCCTTAGATCAGCCCCGATACCTCTCCAGCTGCAAGGTGGTGTTGGGCAGTTCCCCATCCACACAGCAGGGTGGAGTCAACAGTGAAGGTGTCCTCCCTGGCCAAGTAGTAAAGAAAGGGGATCGAATCACCCATGCTTTTGAAATGTTCCTACCATTTATAATACTCAAGCCACCATAAATCCCTGGGAAACTAACCAAAGCTCAAGAGAATACAAAAGATGCTGTCATATATTAAAAAAAAACAAACCAAAAAGGACAAAATAATTGGTTTCATTTCTTGGATGGATAAACTATTGAAAAAGGTCTTGGAAGAGAAAGGCAAATTTTTTCTGACAAACCACATAGTAAAGCAAGTGCCTTGTTTTGGAAGCTGTATCAATTTCCGATGCTCTCTTGCCTCCTCTTATGTTCATTCAGCTAAAAACTAACTGCTCAGAAGTGCAGCATAACTATAAAACAATGATGCCGCTCATTCACGAGAAGCGAGCCTGCTGGGAAAGCAGCAGTGAACTCCCTGCTGATCCACTGCGCAACAGGACTTTGTTCAAAGTGTATGAAAAAGAGTACAAAAGCTTACATAAACAAGGCACTGTTCTTAAAAAAACCTTAACATTCTAGATCTACATTACTAACTTTGCTACTTGAAGATGCTGAGCAGCTGGTCTGTCACACAAGAATGACCTAGCCTCTTGGATACAGCATAGACTAAACAATGATAGCCCACTTTCAGAACCTGGCAGAAGTGTCTCAGACCCACCCCATCCTTCTTTAACCACAAGCTCCCTCCTCAAACTCTTTATTTAACATCCGCCACCTGTTTACTGTTCACTGCTTTAGTTTCTGAAGTTGACAAAATGTTATGTCTCCCATAAAACAGAAACTTCAGTTATCCCAGAGAAAGATGGAACCATCTTTTGCTCTTTTTCATCATTTGTTTGAATTAACAGTGGTTTAAAGAAGAAAGGAAAGAAACCCACAAAAAACCCTGAACAAATGAAGACAATTTCCACTTGAACTGGCCCTCCCTGAGTGGACAAACATTCCCTCTCCTAATGCTAGCCCAGATGAAGGGGCTGGGAAGGTTGGTAAAATAATTGTGACATCCTCATGGTGCCCAGCTTGCTACTCTTCTGCCTTCTGTTAGGGCAAACAGTCAGTTATTACAGCAGTAATGCTGATTCTGGTATTCTTCAGCTTAGAATTTAGCTAGGGTCAGGTACTGATGGCACTTAATGAAAAGCTTTGAGAGGAGTTTATAACCAGCTATCATTTTCAAACACGTTTTGGTAAAGGACACAAATGCACACAAACGCAGCACGGAAAATAAGCAGAAGAATACAGTTGAAAGCACCCATTTTTCAGGAGTATCATCAGAAGTTAACAGGAGGAGGAGATCTCCTCCTGTCCCATAACTTTCCCATATTGTTCCCCTCTCCCTTCCTTTTTTAATTTTACAGGGAGAACTCATGCTCCTGTTTATAATTTGCCTCACTGCCAGCCCACTGCAGCTCTGATAAAATACAGGGAGCCATCTCCCATCAGAAACCAAACTGTCACATAAAACAGGACAGACCTAGCTACCGGGACACGTCAGACCACGTCAATCTGAACAACAGGTGATGGGCCAGAGGAAGAACAGCAGAGAGGGGAATATGCTTCTAACATTCACCTTGAGAAGTTAACTAAACACAGCTCTTTCACTTGATCTAGGACTATGGGCCATGATGGAATAGAGCACATCTCATCCCTACTTTCCTTACAAGTACTTCCATGGTTTGACCTATAATGGGATCTTCAGGGCTGTACTTCATTATCTGCCTGTACAGTAACTTTTTAAGAGGACCCTGATCCTACCAGGACCACTGCTTTAACCCACCCCAGAAATGAGCATAACAGGAGCTCACATCCTGACTGTCTCACTTGCAGACAGTGGAGACCCAGTTTTACACAGGCAGAATTTCATGCATCAAATCTTGTTTCAGCTGCACTAACCCATTAACTCCAATAACAGCATCGAGAGGCATGCTTTCCTATTTCAGTTCATGTACATTCTCTAGCTTCAGGGGACATTAAGCTTCATAAAGACTATTTTAAGAAGCCAGCTCATTTCTCTCTTTTTAATTCCTAAACTCAGCTATGAAATTGAACCAAACCATACAATTTGTCATTAATCTGTCAATTGAGATAGACCCACTGAGCTAAGATAATGGCATATATTGAGTGGTACAGACTCAAGAATTATACTGAGCTGAGAATGCACTAAGCTGCCATGAGAAATCTGTGGTGTCTCAGTGGGATCTTGCACTGTAATTTCCATTCCAGGGAGGCTCTGTCAATCAAGATGCATTAGAAATGATCTAAGACTTCTGGTGTTGCTCAAAAAGGTCTTCAAGCACCAAATCTACATGACCACTTCAGTTTCAGTTTCGGACATAACAGAATGTCAATGGTTGGGGTATTCAGCGCTTCAGTGCTATGACAGCATAATCAAGTCAAGACATGTAAGCAAAAATAAATGAAAAGAAGCCCCTAAAGTTGAAAAGCAAATCTTAAGACATGTTGGAAAATAGGCAGCAAGTCAACATGGAGCCTTTCAAAATTGAAAGGCAAATCTTAGAACATGTTGGAAAATAAGCAGCCAGTCAACATGGTATAGTGTGTTCTGGTCATACATAGCAGACCATGGGAGAGTGAGAAGCAAGTCTTATCTGTAAAGCAAAGCAAATAAACATGTATTTTTCCTTAATTCAGTGTTACAGAACTTGTAAATAAAGGTTCTACGAAAAAAACCTCAAAACCCTGAAGTATCAGTAACTGAATGCTCTTCTAAAAATGAAGTGAAATCTCCAGCTATAACTAATGGCAGCCTGTGACTGGCATCTAATCCTCTCTTACTAGCTCCTCCAGGCCTGTGCTGATGTTCAGCAAGCAGAGGTCAAGCAAGTCTTCCAGCTTTACCCGCCTCCTCTCCCATTTTTTGGCACAAGGCTTACCTGCCGATGTTACTCCTATGACATGTTTGATCTGTGTACCCAAGTTGCCATGGAGTAGGACAAAACTTTTTAAATCTCCACTCTTCAAACAGATTCTCTCAAGATGTGTCATTTTAATGCATTTTCTCAATCTCTCTTTACTTACCATCTCTCCTCCCTCCTCCCCTCCAGCCCAATTTCCCTTCCCATTCCCTTCAAGAATAGAACATGCAGTAAGAAGTAAAAATGCAGCAGATGCTCACTTGTTAAAATATTTATATTTTTCATTTCTGCTTTACAGATTGAGCCAGTTATGCTCACTGACCCAATACGAAAAAAATATAAAGCTGTATGTTTTATTTAATCTAAATAAACATGCAAGGAGTCTGCAGCATTTGCAAGAGACAAGCACAAGTGACAGCTTGGGAGATGGGACAGAAAGAATATTCTGGCTATTTCTTTTTAAAATATAATCCTGCTTTCCAATCCTTTCTAGGGAATGTTTATTTTTGCATTAACACCATTAATTATTTCAACAGCACTGTAAATATTTCTATTAATTTCCTAGTTTAGTTTAAACGTAATTACTATCCTAAACACAGAAAAAGGGAAACATCTTTAAACAATCAACAAGACGCAGAGAATTTTGCTGAGATACTGGAAAGGCTCCTCTTTGGTACTGACCCCGCTGCACCACAACAGCCCAGCAGTGATCTTGGTAACTTGCTCCTAAGCACAGTTTATAGCAATTCCTCAAAAAATGCTAAAGACACTGCACTAGCATGCAATTAATGTGCAGGCAAAGAGAGGTGCATTTTCTGCAGTGCTAAGTGTGAGAATTAAGGCCTGCTTAGGTTTCAGCTGGATTAACATTAGTTGAGCACAAAAAGGCAGTCCATATGGAAATCATCAGTTAAATGAAGACTGACTGCTTGGTATGAACTTTCCTGAAGTAAAGCAGAAAAATACATTACTTTTCAACTGTACAAATGACCTTAATTTATTTTTTTGTCTTTTCCAGTAGAAAACTCCCACCATTCATTAAAGCACTTCACGTACAACAGAGTCCTTAAAAGGAGATGTGGCTCTCTACTATGAGCACGATGGATATCTACCCAGCCCTTACTCTTACAGTCTTCTCAGCTCACAGGCTGGGGGGAAAAGATAATAATAATTAAAAAAAAGGGGGGGGGGGGAGAGAGAAAAAAATATTACTGCAGGTGTCTTCATCTCTAATTTTCCTCCTCATTTATCTTTGCTTTTCATACCATTAGGCTGACCTGCAGCTGGATAATATGTCATCAACTGAGAGCCAGGATTAAAACCCATCCATGGGTTTTAACTTTCTTGCTTAGCCGTTCTCTGAAACACTGGCGGAAAAAAGTCTTCAGATGGAGAGTAACTCACTGAGATGTTTCACATATTTGTTGCTCTAAGGCAGAGACCCACAGTCATGTACTCATTTAGCAAACAGCTGAAGCAGCTGACCATACTTCCATCTCCTCCCTGTGCTGGTCCAGGCCCTGGGTATGCTACCAGGGGCTGATGGACCTAGACCCCAACACTGACATGCTCTCAGTTTACATTTCCTTCCTATCCTGAGCAAGACTTGAATGTAGCCACCTGGGCTTTAACTAACAGCAGCTTTAGTTTCTGTAGCTTCCTGAAAGAGCCAAAGTTAAATGTACCATACAGGTGAAGCAGGCTATCACATGGGCATAAGGAGCTCTGCTTTTAATTGTTATTTTCCCCAGAATGATAGTTTTGCTCATTTATTATGAGTAATTGTCAGGCAAGCCTTGCTGTTTCTTCTTCCCAATTCACAGATGAAGACAGCAACTCTGTATTCATCATCCAGATTATAGAGACAGTTTTCTTTCCTTGTTTTTAAGTCCTAGTGCAGATAAAATACTGGGCCGACCCGATATGACAGCTTTATGACTGTGCACATCTGAGGCCAGAGGAAAGCCACAGCACTCACCAGTGCACTGCGGGCGCATGGCAGGGAACAATGGCCGGAAAAAACCTCCTCAGGGCAGGAGGCAAGGTCACCATTGCGAAGCAGAGGGCTCATCTTTTCCCTCCTTGCTGTTGGCACGAGTGTTGTTTATTTTACCAGATCCAGATACTTCACATCATAAAAGGGTGTAACAACCTCTGAAACAAACCCTGACTCCAGTTAATTTTATATATATTTTTTTTAAACAATGCCAGTGCTAGATTCATTTTCCACAGTGAGAGTCAAGACCGTCAAGAACTGGCTGGTCCTTTGATCAAAGAAGCAAAAGTTGCTTTGGTGCTCCTCAGAAAATTCAGCTTAGTACTGAAGGCAGAGGCAAACCCCACCCAGATCTGGCTATTTAAGCCTTCATTCAAGAACCGACTTGCCACAAAATTTCACTGGCTTACAGCTTGGGAACCAAGCAGAGTCTTCTAGCAGCTGCTTTTGCCTTCCAGAATCACAGCATACCTATCCTCGATACATTAAAGAAGTCGAGATGCCAAAGCCAGATGTTTGACAAAGAAAAATGAGCTGCTGGTAACACTGAAAAGGTGTATAATTGGTTGCATATAAAGAGGCTGATATCGGGCTCAAAGTACACTAAAGGATTGAGGTTTGCCCACTAGTGGCATCCCACAGGATGAGCGCCAAATCTATGGGGGCCACAGATGGGGGAGCTGTAGTGGGGCAGGACCCTTACCCTCACATTGAATGGCTAGTTTCCTCTTGAGAAATTGCTGTGAGGGCCACGGTGGGTCATGCTGATACCCTCCCACCTCTCTCTTTGTTTTGAACAAGACATGGTCTAGTGTGAGGTGTCCCTCCTCATGGCAGGGGCTTGGAACTAGATGATCTTAAGGTCCTTTCCAACTCAAACCATTCTGTGATTTTAAGGCAACAGGCTCCTTGCTTGTCCAAGGCGAGCATCCCATGGGAAGACACGAGAAGTTCAGATCAGCTGTGGGTACATGACAGTGTTTCTGGCGGGTTAGCTGGAGCACGTGCTATGACATTTATTTTGACTCTGTGCCTTTACAGCACCTTCACACCAGCTGCAGAAGAACAGCTGATGAGGCACCAAGCCAATCAATACTGAATTACATCATTCAGCCTTTCTTGGGTTTTATTATTTTGAAATAGAAGTCTTGAAATTGCCTGTGCAAGGAACAATGAAGTGGGATTTACCTCATATGAAGCCATCACAGCAAAAGATAGTAAGCTGGGGAGAGGTGTCTACACAATTATAGATTGAACTGCCCGTCAGACTTGGACACTATTTAATAACGTACCTGATTCCTGCCCTTCCAGTCATGCCTCACAACAGCCTCCCAAAAGGAACATGACTTCTCCAGCCTGCCAAAAGGCTTAAGAAAAGCATGAGGCTCCTCCCAGAGAAGGAGAGCCTGAGGCCGAGGGCTTGTGCACAGCTGAAGGAAGATGCCTTGACGAAAGTTCTCCTTGTCATTGCCAGGACATGCCACCTACCATACCTCTTCTGGAGCTGGGAGTGCACCAGTCATAAAAGCAAGATTACCTGAAAAGATTTAAGCCCCACTTAAATTTAGTAGTAAAATCTTCAGCATGAACTTCAGATGCTTTCAGACACTGTACGGCTCTCCCTGAGCAGAAAGCGCTAAAAGAAAAATGGAGTTAATCCTAAACTGATTGGTTTATCCCTGTTTTCCAACATAAGTGTGCATTTAGTATGCTGGCAACGTTAGCAGGTAGCAAACTACAGACCAGAGGTTAAAATCATTACAAGAGAGCGCTGTTATAGAAAAAACAAGACAGTAATTAGGGAAAAGTGTTCTGCAACCTGTGATTTCTCCCTGCTTTTTTATATAGTTGATATATCAGTTCCTCCCCCCCATTTCTTTTCTGACAATCCAGCTGGCAGTGCTGGTTACAAGGTTCTGCTCTCCAGGGGTAGCAGTGTTGTGGTGACAGCTGAGTGACCCAGATAGGAACACAACAGCAAGAGCTTGAGAATGGAAGTGAATATCAGGTGGTTTTGTATAACAGTTCTCCCTCCTCCTGCAGACTACCTCCCTCATCTTTTACAAAGACTGCCCAAAACACCCCGTCTACCTATCTGCAAAGCGAGGTGGCATGATCTATATAGGTATGTGTACCTATAGTGACTCAAAAGTCAGCAACCTTAACAGTGAAGACATGGCAGGGGGGGATAAAGCCCCAAAACCAAATAACTCCAAGCAGACTTGACATCATAGTGGAGCAATAGCAAAGAGAAAAGAATCGGAAATGAACAAAAAGCAATATAAGTTCAGAGGTTATTTCCTGCTCACTTACATCTTGATTTTTTATTCATGTGTAAATTGACCCCATCTGTTTTTTTCATTCAAGCCCTGAAGGGACAATATGGGTCACAGTTTAATAACACAATTCCCACAAGACTTGGCAATTCAACGTCATCTCAATACATTGTTCCAAAAAGTAGAAGGAGCACAACACAAAAGACTGTCAGAGTGACACATGACAAGCAACATCCATTTGCAGAGACATGTAGGATAAGAGTGAACTGACAGCAGAACGGAGAACAAACCAAATATAATCCAACATTAAACACCGAAGAAAGAGCGTACATTGTGAGGGCTAGTTCTAGCATGGCTGCAAGCAGCAAGAGAACTTCCCCATTGCTATTGCTGCCATGAATTTTCATGGTAACCATGGAGCACTTGCAACATTGTGAGAAATTCACAGACCAAGAACACAGTATTTCAGAAAAAAGTCTCACTAGATAATTCTTTTGACATCTCTTCAAATTAAACATTATGGAGATGGAAATCTGTAATCATCTTTTGGCAACTCTGCAACATAATGTTCTAATTTCCCTTTAATAGATGGCCAAATGCTTTAAGGAGTGCCATCAAAGCTACCTGAGCTCCTGCCTCGCTGAGGTGGCCATACTCCTTATTCAGATGAAGGCAACCATTTATCCACTACTTCATAGGAACCCATCTAAGAGTCTCCTTTTACAACAGTCAACTTCAGGTACACGCTTGCAGGGTTAAAGACTAAAAAAATACCATTTCTTAACAGCTACACTCGTGTCAACTGAAACTGTCTGTGTAGACAGAATAGTCCCACCATATTATTTGCTCTGTAGTCCTTCTAACATGGATTTTGGAGGTTATGACCTTGATTAGATGCAAGTCTTGTCCACAACTTATTTATAATAACCCCTTCCTTAAAACTAAAAAGTTATCATTTATATTTCTCCCCTACACTTTGGAACTAAGGCAATCAGCCCTCCACACATTACCCTGGTGCTCTAATTTGCGGTTACAATCTTACAGCACAAAGTGATTTATTGCTCAAGGATACTCTACGAAAGGTACTCAGCTCTGAAAACAGACTCAAAAAAGGAAGCTTTCATCACCCAGTTCATAACAAAAACATTTGAAAGAAAGAGAGGAATAAAATAGAAACCACATGCACAACACAGATGTTGAAGGAAAATCTGTTTGTTCCTAACACACACTAACGAAATTGGTCAAGACCATCACATCTGGTCTGAAGTACAGTTCTCATAAACACAAACAAGGCCACAAGGCAAGGATTAAGCAGAAAGGAGAAAAGGTGAGAGGCCTTTGCCCCTTTCAAGCTGGCCACCATGGAACATGCCCTCATACTTTGTGAGAGGCAGAGGTGCCAACACATACCCCTAGAGATCAACGGCCCTTCTCTTCTGAGCATAAGACAGAGGCATGTGAGCAAAACAGCTCAGCACTAGGTCCTTGGGAAAGCTGTTCCCATATCTAACTGCATCCATCTGCTTTGGGACACAGACACAAATCCCATTACAATTTTTTTTTTCTGAGAAAACAGAGATCTTATAAAAAAACTAGAATAGAAAACACACAGATCAGATGCCTTTTCATTAGATTCCAAAACCCCCCAGATATTAGAAAAACTTTAGTCAGTATAGATGGAAACTGTATTTTTGGAAACACAAAATTCAAGCATGTGTAAATTCAGAACAGCCAAACACTGTCCACCCTGCAGAGAAATGCCTCCAGAGCATTCCCTCTCAGCCCTGGAGTTAGAAAGAAATCCTTTTTGCTATATAGGCAATCAAGTTTTAAGTAGAAATTCTTGCTTTGAATAGGGTATCAAAGTCAATAGTGAATTCTACTAAAACAAAACAAAACAAAACCAAAGAAACAATGGGAGGAGTTTGGTCCAGCGAGACTTGAATGTGTCCACAAAAATTTATAGGGATGAAATGACAACACTCCTGGGGTACTTTCTGGGAGCAATTGTTGGATGCAGCTAGTGATAAAAGAAACCCATTATAAGACATCAAGTCAGAGAAATCTTTTGATATATTTTATTTGCTATGGAAATGCATGTAAGAGAGCAGTATGCTGAAATGGAAGAGTGAGAAAAATACACAGTTACCCACAAGGAAGCAGCATAGAATCACAGAATAGCTACAGCTGGAAGGGACCTTAATATCAGCTAGTTCCAACTCCCCTGCCATGGGCAGGGAGACCCCTCACCCTAGACCATGTCAATGATCAATTGCTTCATTTTCCTCTAAACTTCATGTATAAAAGAAGTGCAGAAAAAAGGTGTTCTATGGATCCTCAGAGGTAAAAGACACTAGTTAACGATTCAGTAAAAGAAAGGCTATTTTATACAGAGAAAAACCTCTCTGAAGATTAATTACAAAACACTATAAACCAATAAACTTTCCTTTGCCATGCTCAGCAGGCTTTTTCTTTTAAAATCTTATGACCTTCTCACTGTGCCCTTGAATCACAGTATTAGCTATACACAATATATTGTGAAGTAAAATGAACAATGATCATCCATGCCAAAACTTTATATATAGATTTTAAAAAACATTGGCAAATGGGCTATTAAAAGTGGATGTACTGTATTGATCCCCCCTTAAAGCAATTCAGTGAGACGATACTATTTGCTCAGTAGCATTAGAACAAAAATTGCTTGTATTTATCTTGTCGGCAAGGACAAAACACACCAGTGCATTAGAGCTGTGTACCTTGTTCAAACAGCGCTAAGAGCTTGTCCACTGCATCTAGCACAGAACTACACACGTGCTAATGTGCTGATACTTTAAAACATGAAGATTAGCAAAAGAAAGAAATATTTTGCCATGCAATTGCATTTCCAAGTCATTCCCTATATTCTTCACTCCTCAGTGGGTCTTCCAGACAAGTAATTACAGAAAACATTTTCACTGCAAAATGTCTGGAGATTTAATAGTGCATTTCATCAAGACAAGAATATCTTTATCTAGGATACTTTAGTTGACGCTCCCAAAGAGAAAAAAAGCACATATTCGAGGGAAAGACAGCTACAGAGTCCAGGAGAGGAAGGAAGAGAAATCTTCACTGACCAAACAGTACATAAATCAGAAAATGAACTCTCAGTTTGACTATCTTTTTCCAGGCCCATTCCTGGAATTTTTACTAAAATGAAAGAGCACTGGTATTTTGCTTAATTCAGTGAGAAAACCAGACAGATCATGCTGCACTAGTCAGTGTTTATTAAAGATATACAGAGGTTCTCACCTGCACATCTGATGGAGCCACACTTAATGGTTGCAAAAATCTGCCCACCCTCACCAGGCACAACTTTGGGCACATACCTTTTCACTGTTATTAACAGCCTTTCCCAAGCATAAGGTTAAAACCAAACAGGGATGCTAGTGATGCTATCATAACATTAAGTCACCTGGAGCATTGATACGGCAGAGAGGCTAAGGAGAGTTGAGCCTGTTCCTAGCAAATGCTTATCTTTCTATATCACCAACCACTGCCACTGCTGCATGTGCAAGCACCTACCATTAAGAGTCAAACTACATTTATTCCACCACATGCAGCAATGCTGTGTCACACATAACATGATGACACTCTGATCTTGACCTGCATTCCTCTGCTGCTCTGATTTGGAAACCTCTTACTTGTGCGTGAATGCCACCTTTCTTTCACAGTTGTTCCAATTCAGGAAAAATAATTTTCTCATTCTGATAAATTCTGAGGTGGATCCATGAAATGGCTCTACTGGTTCAAGGACACAACTGTGAAAATCCAACCTCATGGCTGTCTATTAGGAAGGACAGGTTTCAGACTAGAGGGTTCTAACACCTCAAATGTATTCCTGCAGTAATAAATTAGCCCTTATTCACTTAAACACTATTTATTTTGTTCTTGATGAATTTAGCAGATATCATCAGAGTGTTGAAATGCCTTGAACAAGTTAAAGAGGCCATGTCCTTGAGATTAACTGATCAGCCACAGCATAAACCAATATCTGAGAGCTCTCAATAACCAGAGACAACTGTGCTTTTTTGACAGTTTATGCAAATGCATTCTAGAAAATCAAGGACTTTTCTCCAAAGAGCTTATAGGGAGACAATGGGACCCACAGAAACCCTGCATCCCCAAAACACCAGGAAAAACAGTGAAGCCTTCTCCAAGCGGTCTTTATCTGACATCTGCTGTTGGAAGGCAGCTTGGGCAGTCCCCCTGTGCTGAAGCAAAGGAGATGCTCTCCAACCTCTGAGAAAAGGCATTTTTGTCATATGAAGATCATGCACGTCCAGGAATACTTCCCGTGACCAAAGTAACTGGCATGTACTTGAGATTGGAATCAGGACACAGAATAACAACAACAAAAGCCCTGCAGCTGTCTCCACGTCATACGTTTGGATTGTACAAGTCATCAATAACATTCTTCTACTGCCATTATGTCAAAACAGCCGTTTCTGTCCTTGATGACTGAATGTAATTGCCTCCTATCTCCTAGCAGCAGGCACCGGGCCTCCAGACACACACTTCATGCACTCCTGTCTGGCTTTTGCATGTCCAGAAGAACATATGTTAACAGGTAAAATGGACAACTACATAATTATGTCTTGTCCAGCAGATCAGATTTTCCCACCATATTCATCACACAAATAAACATCTCATCAGTTACATATAATGCCACCACGAAAGAATCAGAAAAGCACTTGTGAACTTTGACTGTTTAAAGAAAAAAAGATGAAGCTTTTGGCACAGGCAGCAGCAGAGGCATACAAAATCTGTGTAACACTCATCTGACCATAACAGAACTTCAAGTCTCACTTTTGGCTTCTCATAGGCTTCTGGAGCCATATTAGTTACATCTTTATCAAATGCTTTAAGGAAAAAAAAAAAAAAAGTCGAGATAAAAAGCATGCCACAGATGTATTATTTCCTCATACTAAAGTAAATACTCATTAATATACTGGAGATGGCTGGTTTACAAAGCACTGGGCCTGATCCCAAAAGTCACACCCATGCACTGACTTGCTTTCTTCAAATCAATGCGAGCTGAAGTTATGCAAAGCCTCTCCAAGAAAGCCTTAAGAAACGGCTGTGTTTTGCACTTTTAACTGTTCTTTTATCATTTACAGGCAGGATACTGTTAGTAAATAGATTATACTTCCCCAATACACTCCATTTCTATACTATTGAAAGGCAAGTTAATTTTACAACTAAAGCTTGTTTTTTAGTGAATACAGCTTTAGCACAGATGGCTTTGGTGCTGCTGAAATCTAGAGGATTTCCACAGCATCTGCATCATCAGTTATTATCACCATTAACTGAACATATCTGTGGCTTGCCAAATCTGTACAGGCAAAACGCAGCGTCTACATTCAATTGGGAGAAGGTTCTTAGATGTCAAACAGGCCATTCCCTTTGAATCAGCGGTGCTGGTTCTTCGAGGCATTTGCTTAATTCTGCACAGTAGACAGCGGCAATTTGCCTGGCTCCTCTGAGCAATTAACACTCATTCAAAAACATTTCAAAGACATTTGAAGTGAACAAGCAGCATATGAGAGCTCCTGGAGATTATTGTTATTATTATTAGTGTGTGGAAGGTGGAGATTTTCATGCAAGAAAGCAGCTTTAGCTGGAATCATCATGATCATCTTACAAATGGTCCCCTGGAGCTCCAAACGGTGAATGCTAAAAGGCAAAGAGCACAGAAGCAACAACAGGGTCTTCTGCCTTGTCAAGGGGAAAACTGAAACTGGTTCAGGAATTTTTGTCCCTGGGAATATCAGCAACTTCAGGGAGCTGCTTCACAAAGCCATTTATGGCACTTATGAGAAGCATCTAGGGGTCAGGAGAATGCATTAGCCAGCACCAGCAGATCAGCTGGAATCACATTCAACCAGTTGAAGGAACTGCAGGTTTATAACCTCTAGCTCATGCAGCAATGCCCTGGTTAACTATAAAACATGTTAAGATGGACTAATTGTTTCAAAGGCTTTACAGATCAGCAGAATAAGAAAAGCACAATCCTATAAACCACATAGACATCAGGCTGGTGGTGGAAACTTCACAACAGTATTCAGATGTTTGGATTGAGATCCAGAATCATGTTTAAAGATTCGTGTATGCAGCAATGCTCTAGGATGGGCAACTAGCCCAACTTCTTTTCCTGGAAATTGCTAGAGGGTAAAAGGAAAATCTCTGAAATTCATCACCAACTTTTACCAGTCCTCAAAATCATTGCTTTCATCATCCATTTGCTGATGTCAAATCACCCAATGTACGTATACCAGCCTGATGTCCACCATATCACTTAGATTAGAAAACTGCCTACTTTTCAACGAACTACCATGCTAAAACTGGGTTGGTAACTACTCATGGAGAATAGGCCAGGCCAATTTCATTCAGTACTAGGTTCATCTCCAAGGATGATCCTATTGTTTCTTTTCTCCTTCAAAGCCTATGCCATTCAAATCCCCATTAACCTGCTCAGAATTCAAATAAACCAAGCTCAGCGTGTCTCAAGACTGTAAAAGCCTTCTGACCGTTTGGACAATAAGCCTTTCTATCTTGTCCCTTGCTCCACTGACAGCAGCAAAGGAAAGCAGGCAGGACAGCAGTGAAGAAGATACCTCTCATGGTATTTTTTGTCTTTCCATCAACCTGCCGCTGAACAAATTCTGCAGCCAGGGGATGTAGTTGTATTTAATGGCACTTGATAGATATTTCATCTACAGATTTCCCCTGCTTGCTCTCTGAGCCCATGTAAACACTGTGGTAATGAGTTCAAGGGTTTAAAAAAAATCTAAATATAACTTGACACAGCTGTCAAATGCATGACATACTATATAATGTACTGCTGCAATACCGTGGTATTTATGAAAAAGCAAGCATAGAAAAGCTAAAGGCATTGGTGTATGGGCCTGCCTCCAGACCCCTTTTGCAGGAAGAAACTCATTAGTGACACAGGGCCATGCCTCGAGGGATGATTAAAGGACCTGTCCTGCAAACACTTAGACCGGCTCAGTTTCAGTGGGATTCCTCACATGCTTAAAAGAAAAGCAAGTGTGTAAATGTTTGAAGAATGCCCTTTGGCTAAAGCTTGACACTGTAAGAGCACCAAGTATTTGTTACTGCCTTAGACAACCTGGGGACTCTCAAAGAGATGCTACATTCCTGTTCACGGAAGGATTCAGCAGAATTTGGGTCCCACAGCAAGGTGAACTGTGTCAAAGGAAGGTCAAGGGGACTAAATGCTAAGAATTCACATCTTTTGCTCTCCTGGTTCAGAGCCCATCATCCCAGCCTCTTTCAGCCTTAAAAGCCTCTGCCAATACACAGTTCTGTTCTGGAAACATGTACAGTCTTTAAGAATATAGTGTCATTTCTCTTCCTGTAGTCATAATAATAAAATAAAATACAATAAAATACAAATAAAATAAAATAAGCATGAGACAGGCTCTTACTTCACTCTCCTGCCCTTGGACATAACACTACACCACACTATTGCATAAAACCAGCCACTGTCCAAAGATTGTTGGAAAACTGTCCTGAATTACAGATGCAGTGTTATCCCCCGATGCAAGCACTATGCACATACAGACACCTCTCCTTTGGCACTCAAGGGGTTTCACTGAACCAGAGTTTGTCTGACAGACACACAGCCTGAGGCTCCGACTGGTATAACCTTTGCAGCAATACCTCCTCCTGAGCACCACAGGTCCTTCCTTCCCTCCTGCTCCACATGCTCTCAGGGCAGGAGGTTGCTCAGAGCCAAGCAGGTATTTAGCAAGCAGGAGGCATAGCCCAGCCAGTCCCTGTGCGCCACAGCACCCCAAAACCCCAGGCACGTGAATGGGGTACCTCTGGCCCAAGCAAGGCTGTGGCAGCGGGACTGCTGTAGGGAGACACAAGTAGAAAGGGTGCATCTCCCTGTGGCTTGGGCATCAGAGCACTTACCCACTAACACATTCACCATGGAAAGAGCTTACCTGCATTGCTTTTTTGTATTTAACAGCACACTATTGAGGCTCTAGCTCTGCACTACGGAGGCACTGGTGGCAAACACTGGCTTAGAGGAGCTCCATCAGCCTGCCTGCTCCAGTCCTCACCCACCTACTCCCAGCCACACCAACCCAACCCTTGGGGAGTAGCACGAGGACAGCCCCTTTTGTCTTGGCAAAGGAGGATTTTGGCTTGGGCCAGGGCAGCGATTCATTTTGAAACACAGCAGTGATGGAGGAGGGCTTAGATACACCAGGGTAGGAAAGGTGGCAGAGGAGCAAAGCCTATGCCAGCACTGCTGCTGATGCTTCCTCTGACCTGAGCAATAAACTGTGGAAAACTAACATGAATTTAATGCTGTTGTGAGCAGGTACCTACAGGGAAGATGACCAACCACCTTGAGTCCTGAATAACAACTCCTTCAGGCAGGGTCTCAAGCTCCCCAGAAGAGAAAAGAGCTTTCTCTAGGAACACACAGTGACACAGAGCAAAGAAGAAAGCAGAAGGTTTAAAAGGGATTATTTGGGACTTTTCTAAGCAGATTCCCTTGTTTAGGACTAGAAGATAATGACCTCTACTACACTGCAAAGCAATTATAAAAATAATTCTATTTACCTAGTATTTTTTATCCCGAGAGATCCAAGGGGTATTTATGAACCATAGGCCAGGTTTTTTAGCTCAGGAATGTGTGCAACTGCAAACAAACACCTTCTGGGCTTGTTCAGTTCAAACATTTGCACGTATGAACATCCAGCTATGTGTTTCATTTCATCTGCTTTTCAACAAACAAGAAAACACGCTGTTTGCAAAACTGATTTCTAGAAATAAAATTCAGGTTTTTGTTTTTTGGTTTTTGTTTTGAGTTTGGTGGGGTTTTTTTGTGGGTTTTTTTTTTTGGTTTTGTTTGTGTGGGGGTTTTTTTGTGGCTTTTTTGTTTTTGTTTTTGTTTTTGTTTGTTTGTGGGGTTTTTTTGTGTGTGTGTTTTGTTTTTTTTTTTTAGGAAAATCTTGAAAAAGCTCCACTAAGAAGAAACCCGCTGTAGTAAAACTACAAATTCAAGTGTGGTCCTGTTACAGATTCCATCGTAACTATATTTAATTATACTCATGCATACCGATTTACCTCTGCTTTCCCCGGGGTTGGTTTATTGTCGCTGTACAAGAATATTTCCCAGGCAACTCATTTGGAGGAGTGGTGACAACTGCTATTTAATCAGTACAGCAATTAGCTTAAGATGTGCTTATCGGCTGAGCATTCAACCGACGGCATGGACTTCAGTGATGTTTAACTCCGGGATGGAGCAAAGGCAAAAGTTTAAACCTCAATCTTGTTTCAGAAGGAACTACGATGAAGATTAAATTAAACATAATATATATATATAGAGAGAGAGAGAGAGAGAGAGAAGTCTCAGCAACAAAATCTCTTTTTCAGCATGTTCTTTAAAATAAGCATGGTCCTCTTGGCCAAATACAGTAACACAATTCCCAAAGTGAATTTCCTAAGGGAGTGCTGGGGGTGGGAGGGAGAAGGAATAGTACTCTCCCACTGCAAAACTGTTTTACATCTGATGGCTGGAACGGCTTTCTGCAGAAAACACAGTGTGCCCCACACACTGCTCCACAGAGCTTGGGGCACAACCAGGAAAACCCTTGCTAGATCACAACTGCTTCCAGATGCACTGTAAATAAACTCAAGTCAAAAACCCACCAAACCTTCTACCGGATTCCCATGCAGCTCAGTCTCCCAGAGAAGACAAGGGATGGTTGCGGGCTGGGAATGCAGCTCTCAAACCCTGCTGGGAAGCCTCGGGGCTTCTCTTCCAAGCTGTGAATCACTGAAAAAACTGCTGCTGATGAGGCGGGGAAGGGCCTTATCGCCTCTGTTTAACGCTGCAAAAGAAAGGCAGAAGGCTCAGCCAGCCATTTAACATCCTGCAGTGGACACGGCTTTGATTGAAATTCAGATGTGGGGCTTGATAGCTTTGCCAGGGAAACGAATCGGGCCTTTTGAGTCTGATGAGAATCCAAGCTGGACTACATCATTCTTAGGTTTTCTTGAATAATGCTTGAATAATTGCCATCTTACAATTAGAAGTGAAATCAGACCATCTTCTTCAGCATAGGGTACATTATTATTATTATTATTATTATTAGAATTTGCAGGAAAAATACCTAAAGGATGCTGTTAATTCTAACAAAAGCTAAGATGCTTTTAGTGGACACAGTATTATTACTGGAGTTGAACCATCAAGAAAACTGTTTTTATCTATGCTATTTGCTGTTATCTGATGTTCTGAGTACGAATTACTGCAACAAAGCAGTGCTAAACCTCTCCTCCTCAAAGGCCAGGGCAGAAGATACAATTCAATTTACTTTAAGTGGACATGATTCACTAATTTTTAGAAGCATATGAATAGCTTGCCATTTTATGCCTGTTTATGCTATATAACGTTCATTAACTTTACCATTTGGGTTGTGGTTTGTGTAACAATGATTTTTTTCCAGCCTTCTTCCTGAATTGAAAGTGAGGATCAAACCTATGTATTCTCTGAAAACGAACAAATCTGAGTCCCCACAGATGTTAAACTGCATGCTGCATTTAAGAGGCATGTGAGGCACGAGTATATGAAGAAAATAAAAAAAGATGGTGCATTAGTAACGGGCTTGTAGCATCATTTTCCTTCTCTTTTCTTTCCAGTAGGAAATATTTTGCCATAAAATTGTGCTGCTAAAAAATGATAAAAACACAGTATGTGGTATCAGCTGTCTTAGTGCTATGTTCACAATTATAGCAGAAGCCCTTCCCAAGTGCCATGAAATAAATACGAGAGTGTGTCGGTTTTAACTGGCAGGGCTGCTTTAATACAGAGTTAATTCTTGCTCAGCTTCGCGCACACACACACACACTGCTCTTCTGCTACACCACCACCCACATGTTGTGCTCTTCAAACGTATCTGCTCACCATTAAACAGACACTTTTCCGCTTTCCTAATCTGCTTTGACTTTTCAGAGTGGGTTTGGCCACACATGAAGTTACACTGATGCACCAGTTTACATTCACCCCTTCGCTTACACCAGTACAGCTCTTCCATCAAGGCTAGCGCATGCTTGTGAGATGCAACCACGTATAATGTAAATACAGGGGTCGGAGCGCCTTGAGGCTCCTTCTGGAGATCCTTCTGCCACTTCGTCCTTCTGCTACCAGATCACCCGAAGGGAACGCTGGCTCCCACCTCCGCTGTTCCTGCAGGGGATCCCAGAGGCGAAACCTCGGCAGAGGGCTGCTGCTGCTGCTGCAGAGAAACTGCCTCAACTTGAAGCTCTTCAGAGAGGGCAGGGAGTAGTTTCACCGATCAAGAAGTTCAAGGCAGAGGAGGGGGAGCGTGTTCCAGCTTTTAATATAAACACGAGGAGCTCTGCTCAGCCAAGTTGGGGTTTTTTTGTCTCCTTTGTAAAGCTCACCAAGGTGTTCCACATGGAGGAACAGAACAACAGGGTTGTTTAGCACCCCGGGCAAAGAACAAATGTTTATTAACCAAGAGAAAATATTCCTGCTCAGACATGGCCTGGCACGCACAGCTCTGATGAAAAGTCACTCCAGCCATCTACATTAATCAGACTGAGCTCTTCAGTAAAAGAACTGTCTGCTCTACATGTCCATCACAGCTTTTACTCCTTTTTTTCTTTTTTAATGTACAAGTTTTTCCATTTAAGCTTTAATTAATCTGTCATTCGTACCTGTAGCCATTTGCTGGGTGCATCATGGCTTTAATGAAAAAGGATCTGTTCAGTCTCCTGATAATTTCATACTTTTAACTTCTACCCCTCCTTCCATTTCTTAAGACACTTGAAAATAAACTATCTTATTTTAAATGCTTTAAGAACACACATATATTAAACAAACCTGAGAAGTGCTTAAAATCCCAAAGCTTTAGCAAAGTGCAGGAGAAGCAGAATAAATGCTAGATCTCTGCATGCAAAAGGAGCGGAGACTTCAGGACATGAAGCTGCTGCAAAAACACTTCTTTACAGTTTTATCTTTTCATTTTAAAACTAAGCACAGAAACTGTTAACCAAAATTCTGCTGAAGTTGCATCCTCCACTGGTATCAGGGCCAAAGGTCAACAGCATAACACAGAGTTTCACTGTGAAAATAATCTACATTTCTTTCTGGGGCAATATCCCTTATTTGTGCTTCCTCTGTACAGTATGGGATTGCAGTGTCCCTCCCACATGGGCTAAGTGCAACCACTGAATTTGGATGAGTAATGACTGGCTGGGATGAAATGTCTCCCCACCACAACGTCTCAAGCCTTTTTTCATTTCTGGCTTTTAGTTCAGACTACAAAGTCCACAGGTTCAAGCAGACACCCCATGCTTAAGCCAAAGATTTGGTCTATGGAAAATTCATGCTTGCTTGGTAATGCAAACAGAGCACACCGTCACCGGGAAGGGACTAAAGGAACAGAAACAGGATGACATGCACAAACAACACACCTTAAATACTCAGCTGAAATACAAGATAGGATACAATGACCTGTACAGACCAGGACAATCAGCATTTGTCCCAGTAGCACTATAGATCCTAATTGCACGTAACGATCTTGCCAAGTAGTAAGGTACACTCATCACATCCACCACCTCAGCATAAGAGCACAGATGGTTCCTTCTTCAAAATGCATGTTTTCCAGACAAAGATAGGAAAAGGGAGTAACTATCCCAGATGACTACAGGTCTCTCTCCCGACTTCATTGTCTGCCATTCATAAAAGACTGGTTACAGTCATTTTCTTCACAAGCTGCCTTAGAGGGAGTCTGTGACCCCAGGGCAGACATTCTGAAAAACCTAAAGATAACTCCCCAATAGAGAAGCAGTGCTATTATAAAGATGTCCAACAGATCCCATATTCCATACCAGCTGCCCATGGAACAGCATTTAAAAAGAAACAAACGTCAAAAAAAAGCCTTTCTTCTTCAAATGTTGAGAAATGAGACAAAGCAAGCAGAACATAGAGCTTTACTTCCCCAACCAAGGTCTAAGCGTGAGGCTTCTATGTGTCTTATGCTGAAAGGATTCAACAGTCTGTAGTGTTAGCCATGGGCATTTAGCTGTATGGAGGCAAGTATCAGTTTGAAATGTGGGAAGGGACCCAGAAATCTTTCCCCAAAGACAAACGTATGGAATTCAACCACATTATCTACAAGAACTTGGAAACATCCCAAAAACAGGTTAGAACAGCCCTGACATATCTGATGCTTCACCAAGAGCCCTGTGGGAATGGCTCACACCAACCTGTGTAGCTGGCAAGCATCCAGCTTCCACACAGAAGATGAGGAGAATCCCAAGAACTCACCAGGACAGTGAGAAACTGTAAAAACTTCAAAGGCAGGGGTATAAAAGCAATTTTCCTTTTTGAAGTGTGGGCCAGAAAACCCATAAAGGCAAAGCAGCCAATACACATTTGGAACTGTCCAGAGGCTCTCCAGTTGTAATGTTCTGCCCCTCTCCTAGAAGAAATTAAGCACCTTAAATCCTATCTATACTTAAACGATCCAGGAATCCTACATGCTTTTAAAACTACTAGCAGATACAGTGCTGTGGGCCAGTAAGCCTAGAAAATGACTTCTCTATCAAGTGAAGGATAGAGATCCACTGCAAACATGAGTCATAGGATGATGGGGTATGAAAAGTTCCTGCATCTTGCCACTCCCCAGAGGTTCATATAAACGCGGACTGTACAACATCACCCACTCAATCTCAGTTCAGCTCTAAAACTCAGATTATGCTTTTCAGGCGTGGCACCTCACACAGCACACTTTGATTTCTCATTAATCAAAACCTAATTCTGCATATCAGCGTGGCCCTTTCTTCCAGATCAGAACAAAAGCCCTCGCACACGCAGTGTTCTGACTGTTGGCTCATTAGACCATGTGCCAAGATTGATCATTTCAGTTTAATCATACCTTGATGCTCTGTTAATCCTACTGCTACTCCAGGACGAAACTGTCCACACTACAGAAGGCAACACAATAGACTATAGAAGTCAACACTGCCAATCACATCTAACGCATACAGCCTACTATAAGACTTCAGGATTTGTGCTGAGAGTGAACATTTCCATCCTAAAGAACCTAGGCTTTCTGAGCTTTTGCTTTTCTTATGCTGTTGCCCGTTGTACACAGATTGGAGCTCTCTCTCTAACAATTCAGATGAAGATGTTAGATTCACGCTCCAGAAATGGAGGCGTTTTTCCCTCTGCAGACCCTGTGGCAGTGTCGGGCAGAGGGGGCTCATTCAACCAGTCTGAACTTGACCTCTGGTCTTAACTGTCCTTAGTGAAGCAGAACTTTGTGTTGCAAATGCAGGATTAGGGGGGTGGAAAAGGAGTATATGAAAAAATTCAATTTCATAAAGTACTTCTGCTGGGAGAGAAAAGTTACCCAGAAAGGTCAAAATTGTGCGCTATAAGCATGTCGCTATATTTTGCATACATATTCGAGTAACTGTAGAATAATTTCTGGTATTAAACTGCTTGGGGGGATATCTGAATTGTATCACTGCATGTTTGAAAGATGATTAATCAACCTCCTCAAATTAGCCTTAGGGAAACAATTGTTCTCTCTCTCTTTTTTAACAGCCAAGTCTTAGGTTTTGAACCCAGTGACTAACCAAAACAACATACCTTCTCTTTTGGAAGGTGAAGAGTAGAGATACCTTTCAGCTGAAAGGCAGCAAGTAAGATCTACTTCACTGTCTCCTCCCTCAGCTTCCTACTCTGTCTTTGCACAGCAGGCTTGGATCCGGCCAACAGGTTGCACTGCGCTAGTTACTAACCTTATCTTCACTTAGTAAGCCCACATATCTTTAAGAGGTACAAACAACTTTGCAGAGCATAATTGTGAATAGCCCATGAGCTTAAGATGGTGAGCTCTGGCGTAGGCCTTTCAGGTCATTGCAATTCCACCTGTGTAGTATGGGAAGTCACCTCTTCTACTCAATTCCATGGAGCTGAAAGTGGATTTCAACAGAGATACAACCTCACAGGAAGCATCTACTTTCCCAAACAATATTTTATGCTGCTCCTGCTTATTTAATCCAGCAGTTTGCATTAGGTTTTCAAGAAACAATAAAAAAAAAATGGATTTAAAAAAAATAATATTGTAAAGGCTATGAACTTTTTTCTTCCCCTCCCACGAACATGTACAAAGTCCTTGGATGTTCCCATCAGTTTCTGGCCTTGTCTTTAAAGACATTAATATGCTTAAATACCTGGGAATTAGGTTTCAATTATCATGATCCCCCAGAGGTGTTTGTACTTTTTCTTCTTCATTATGCAAAGAACATGAAGCAAGATCAGGTTTTTATGAGCCCACCCACAGAGGCATCAAATCTGCTGTTTCTTAATAACAAATTTGGAATGGAGAACTTAGCCTTGGTACAGGACAGTAATTAAAGTAACGTGACTTCCTAACGTCCCCAAAGGTCACTCCATACAATTTCATCACCTACCAGGGTGCAGGATAGATCTAACTATTCCTGCTGCCTTCTTTCTTTAAAAACATTTGGGATAAAAAGAGATCTGGCAGCTCCACTTCCATCCTGTTCTCCAGGCAGCAGCACAAGGTGGGCAGAAGCAGCACCAGCCATCACTAACTACACTTCCCTGGTGTTAAAAAGACTGACCTGATTACCAGAACAATAATGCAAAAATCAATGGGTGTAGACCCATAAGAGGCAGTTAATACAGTTATTAATAAATACAGCCAGTTAGTAAAACCATCTACTTTGTTTACACAGTAGAAATTTTAGGCCTCCTTGGAAATTATCTTTCATCCTCTGGGAATGGAGTCTCATGGTTGGCTTCAAAGATGCTGGCACAAAATGCAGACCTTTTGTTTAATTGCCCTCTTTTGAAGCAGAATATTAAGTCAAATTAAATTGAATATGAAAGGGAGAGGCCATGCTGGAGTTGATGGGAATGAACAACGCTAACGCAGACCATATCTGCTCCCTTCTCCCCATCTCTAATGTTATTCAGGGAAGCATACTTTCCCATCTAGCCTCTGCAAAAGGCTCCAGCAGGAAATAAAACCTATGTTTTGGATGGGGGAAAAAAACCCAAACTATACTTCCCCAAGTAAATTTTATTTCATTTTATTTTTTAACATACAACCATATCCACGGACTGCGTACTTCAAGCTGGCTCTCTCAGAAGTACTGGCAGTGGAATAGCTCTCCTCCCATTGTCATGAAATCACTGATACCGAGTTAGACTAAGGCCACTTGAGGAAAACAAACACTGGTAATGTTTCTGAAGAATCAAGGTTTCTATGCAGCAGATGTGTGAAATATGAATATACATATGCATACATTTCCATGGATACATGTAAGTAAATACATACAGAAATGCACCAACAACCACACCTCTGTGGACACTAGGGGTTGGTTCCCTGCCCCCTCCCCAATTCAGAACTTTTCCAGCATGCTACAATTTAGTACTTGCATTCCCTTGTTAAAAAAGAAGCTGCCAAAGTGAATAGCTTGAACTGTGTTTTCGTTTGCTGATAGAAATTGCTATGCAAAAACAAGAGAACAACTACTCAGAGGACTGTACCTATGAACATGCAGTAAAGTGCTTAACTTTGAGAAAGAAAACTACGGGGGGAAGGAAAAATGGTTTCTTCTCCCTTCCCTGTTACAGCAAATTTTTCTACTCTTTTCACAGACATTCAGGACATTGCTTACTTAAAGTTCCCAAAATTTAAATGAAACCACTACTTTGTCTTTATCCAGTTAAGTAAATGATTATAGATGCTACAAGTATTAAATTTCTAGAGCGCAAGGAGATGGCTTACTTAGTCATCTTAGCTGAGTGCACTGAAACTCCTCTTTAAAAAGTCTGGTGATGGATTTTTATTTAGCATTTGAAGACCTTATTTTCCTTTCCCTTGCAAAGTCTTCACCTCAAATGAGTTATTGCCAGCTGGGATCCGACGGGTTGAGAGACACAACCATGCCCTTGACTTTTGGCACTGGGAAGCATATGTCATTTGCATGAAGGAGATAAAACTGTGGTCCTAAAAAGGATGTGCAATCTGGAATTAGACAGTTGATAATGAGCCATTACATGTAACATACAGCAAAATGCAGAGGCCACGTGGATCCAGACAGCCATGTACATTAAAGACAAATGCTTGCTTTGGGCAAATGCAGAAACGCATGCTGTTCCCTGCCACAGCAGACACCGAATTCTCCACGCAGGCACAGATCCATACTGTACTGTAAATTATGGCCTGCTATAAATGAAAAATGCTGATTTGGGGATTGTTCACTTTGTTATAATTTTCCAGGAGTAATATCCTGCAGGGAACAGCCAAGTTAATACAATGTTTCCACTCAAAAATTGGCAGCCTGAGCGCAGCCGATGGGGTATATTTAATGAGAATTTGCCTGCTGATAAAATGTTATTGCAGAACATGCAGGCTAAGGAGAACCTCAAATTTTCCATCCTGGGATGTAACCTTAGCCTAGCAAAACTGGGTAACTAGCAATAGTTCTCTGGATTTGTAATATACTGCGTATTTTTACTCCATTTTAAATGTGTTCTGTAATTTATAAGGTCTTTCAGCCATTAGAAGAGTACAGACGCCCTTTTGTCTGGCTTATTCTCAAAGGTAACGGCTTGGGATCTGCCATGGATGCGACTCCTACCCGTTACTTTCACGCTTGGCTCCAATATGCCACGCAAGGCTCATCTGCTCCATCTGAATGGGAGTGTAACTCACGGAGCTAATCACCTCCGACACAAGGATTTGCTCATCTTTCCTAAACCTACTGACGGCTGGCTCGACATTATCTCCAAACTTCCTATTTCTGGCACAGCAAGTGAATAACTTACAGTGAAACGTAAAACTACAGTAATGTACAAAACAAAAGCCAGGATTGAGCAACTGAACTGAAAACAATCGGAAGTGTCAAAAAGCCCCCGCTGTTCTGTTGTGAGCATGGCACGAAGGTAACAGATGTGCACAGCCCTGAAACCATCCTCCTGCCCCTCTCCCTACCCTACAGCGCTCAGCACTCCTTTCGCATCCATCAGTTTACATAAAGCTCACAAGCTGCTGAAGTCCGAGACTCATGGAAACGCACAGGGCAAAAACTCCATTTCACACTACATCTTGGTGATCAGCATCACGCACAGATGAGGTTTCAACTTCTGCAACCGCCGCCAGATGACGGATCAGTGCGTGAACACCGAGAGCTCGAAGGAAGAAGCCAAGTACCACAAGACCCCTTTGGGCTGGGCACGGGAGGATGCACAGATGCACACCAACAAATGTTCTGCATCTGCCCCAGGGAACTTGAGAGCTGAACGCGATGCATGTTGTATAGAGTGACAGTTTTGACATAATTTGTACAATATCGTTTTGCAGTGTATCTGTTTTACATTCAGTACTGTGCAGAGGAGGAAACAAAACCCCAAACACTGCCTTGAGATTGCAAGCCAAGTGCTTGCTAGAAGCTACTAACAAACATGTGCGTGTGTGTCAGTATGTGCGTGTAACTCCACAGCTCCTTTCTCCACCCCCATATATACAGTGCAGGGAATCTGCTAATGCTTAAATGGTGGGGAAGGTCAAGGATTTATTGTGGGAAAGCCAACAGTAATTTTGCTGCCTCTCTGGGATACTGCAAACAGCCAAATTACACAGCTTAAGAAGAAAAATAAAAGTTACCCTTTAATTTAGGACTTTAAAGAAACTGGAGCTTTACTGGTCCTAGAATCAACCACCCAAGGGTACCGACCCACTGTATGTTTCCATAAACCGAGGGCAGCAAGTTATTCCTTCAAAAGCAAAGCTCCTTCTACATAATATGACAAGCTTTCCAAAGGTAGAACTGGGACTTCAGAAACCTCCTTGCTTACAGGCCTGCCAAAACCCCAATAACCCTTCCCGCCTTTCCTAAGGATTCCTTCAACATTCCCAAGTGCTCCTCCAGAAGGAGAGGCACGCAAACACTTTAGCAAGAGAAGCAGAAAGAACTCCTGGAGACACAGCACAGCACTGTGCTTGATCTGGAAGCATGGGTTCCCTTAACATGATGAGGAATGAACAAAGTGGGATTTTTCAGGAGATGTTTGCTGTCTACACAATTTCACATTTGCCTTTGGTCATGCACAACTTTGGGGAATGCTGACTGCTGCAACTGTTAAGTGTCCCAAAAAAGGGATGAACATAACTAAATGTTCATTCAATTTCTTGGCTGCAGGGTGGCATCTCAAAAGATGTTATCTGACCCCCCAGGCTGGTCCCAGAACTGCTCTCGGTCTTTTGGGAGCATGGTTTTCCATGGAAGAGGGCAGCTAGGGGGAAAGACCCTGTGCTCAGGAGTGGTTGCGTATTGCAACAGCCTTGTTTGGCAGAGGAGGCTGCAGCATCCCTGCAGCTGTCCTGGGTAGCGGCCAGGGGCTCTTGCTTGAAGGTGCTTTATCCCATGTCCAAGTCTTTTATGAGTCCCAGACTTGCATGAGTGGGCCGATGCCAAGTTCAGTATGTTCTTGGTTTAACCAGCTGCCTTTTAAATTAAATTAATTTAATTCATAATGGGATGAGAAACTACAAATAGCAAGGTGTGAAAGCTTCACTTGTTTTTGTTCAGGTTCCTGGTGTTCAGCAGGAGTTGTTCACCCAACAGCCCAAGGCCTCAGTCAGTGCCAGTGGGTGATGAAGAAGTTTGTCCGGTAGGAGCAGGAGACAAAAAGAATTAAAGCACCAATCCCATATAAAAATAGCCAAGCATCTGGCCTGTGTTGTACTCTCCTGTGTTAAACTGCTGCTAAGCGCCATAAAAAGTGAGCATCCCTATGTACTTCATCCCAAAGCTTCCAGCTATTTGTTCCATTACTAAACCTCAAACCAGCTATTTTTTCAATCAGCTGCATTTTAGACTCCTGTGCACTACTTCTGCATTCATTACAGATACTTGGAAACCAGGTTCTTAGTGATTTTTGCTCTCTCCACCCTTAAGTCATATAACAAAAAGACCACTACAGAAAGTCAAGGGGCGATACTCAGTGTTAGGGCCTCCCTGCCTTTACTTCTCAGACCTCAGCACAAGCAGTCCTCCTGGTGACTGAGTTCACTGAAGAAAATGTTCATAGAATGGTCTGGGTTGGAAAAGACCTTAAAGCTCATCCAGTTCCAACCCCCTGCCACAGGCAGGGACACCTTCCACTAGAGCAGGTTGCTCCAAGCCCCTGTGTCCAACTTGGCCTTGAACACTGCCAGGGATGGGGCAGCCACAGCTTCTCTGGGCACCCTGTGCCAGCGCCTCACCATCCTCACAGGGAAGAATTTCTTCCTAGTACCTAATTTAAATCTACTCTCTCTCAGTTTAAATTCAATGCTATGTGTAGGTCCCAGGCCTGAGGGATTTTCCTTTGCATCATACACATTTCTCATCCAACTGGCAACTTCCCTTCTTGCCGTGATGATCAGGAAATCAAGTTAATAAGCATTCACCCAATTTGAGAAGAAACCCCAAGGATGCTATATGAACCCGCTAGGCTTTGCTGGCACGTGGCCATGTACCCTTGTCCAAACAACTCAATCTTAACCAGCGTGGGAAATGGAGTGGACAAACCGTGCCAGCAGTTGGAATGGTTTATAAAAATCACTAAGGAAAAAAAGAAAATTCAATTGCTGGCCTCACAGTACCATCAATAAGGGACAAAAAGCAAGCACTTGGTTTCAAAGGGGTCATTAAACCTTTAACTATCCACTTAACAGGAATGCCACTAGCAATACTGGTCAAGTCAATGTTTGTGCATGATTACACTTCAAATTTAGATGGGAAGCTGTTGTACTAACAGGATCTGTGCAGACTTGTATCTCTTACTAATGGATTTCAATTGCCAATAAAACAGGGCCCAGGACCGAGATGCAAAACGAAGCTTGAAGAACAAACATTTTCTCTGTCATTCACTTTCAAAATGCTATGAAGATAAAGGGGATTTTGTCTTGCCTGTTCAATGCACGTAATTAAAAAAAGAGCAATTAAAAATAAATAAAAATTGTGGGGAGGGAGCACCTTTTGAATCAAATCACATTATGGGCAGCCATCACATGGTGCTCTTCAGCACTCCTTACCCAAAGAAACAGGCTGCAGGTACAAATACCCTGAGGCAGCTAATTAACTGGCACTGCTGCCCTGGGGGAGAGCGAGCCCAAATCACCCAGCTATAAACTGCTTTCCCTTCCTATTGAGCTCCATCTGGAGTGTGGATCAGCCCTGCGTGTGCTTAGACACCTGAAAACTACTCAGTGAGGGCAATGGGCAAGTGCTTGGGCAAAGGAATACACCTATCTCGGCTTAGGAGAAAAGAAAGCAAACACAACACGCCCAGGATTGGCGTTGGGTTCCTTGGCCAAGGAGAAGTCTTCACCCCTCTTCTTCAGGGCTCAATCCAGCCAGTTTGTGAGTATCTTTGGAACACATTAGTAAAGTGCAGAAGTTGTTCAGCACCTTTTGAAGGCTTCTCAGATACTGCAGGGCTAGTTTTCACTTACAAAGCCCTTTTGTCTTCAGGAATCATGTGAGATCTGCAAACCGACTATTGTCCCAAGATTTTGACAATGTATAAGAAAGGACTGAATTCTGTTTTGAAGTAAATAAGCTATGAACTCCTAAGCTTCTACGGGATCAAACGCTTGGAAAGAAAAAAGCAAGCAAGAAAGGAGGTGGAAATATCCCACCTGCTATCCTGGCATGCTGCAGGAAGTAGTGTCACTTAACAACAAAACCAAATACCACCCTCCCAAACGCCCAAACCAGAACCCGCTACTCCGTGCATATGCCCCGTAAATATCTGCTTTAAACCTTTACCCACAGTTGAATTTGGACTGAAGCAGAAAAACTAATTTGTATTCAGCAGAATTGCTGCTAATGCTGCAGGAAAACAGTGCAGCTTAATTCTTAATATTAATGAAAGCAGAATATCCCAAAGCTGTGAACTAATGCGCAGACATTGCTAATGGCAGTTTGTAGACATGTAGTTCAAAGCTTAACAGATTTCCCCCCCTCCACCCTTTTTGTTTTCTACTGCTCCACAACTCACAAACCTTTTGCAAGAAAACGCTATTGATGGATAAATTAAGAGGACCCTAAGGAAGAGGTTATGCAACCCCTCACCTAGCCAAGCTTTAATCCAGTGAATCGTGCCTAACCCAAACACAACCTCCCAGCTTATCAAGGAGACTCAAACCACCCCAGGCTCCCAGCCGGGGCCAAAGAGCAAACAAACATCTGGGCGGGCATGCAAGGCTGCCAGCAGTGCCGGGAACCGTGGGGCGGGCAGAGCCCTTCCTCCCCAGCATCCTGGAGTGGGGTCCCATAGGGACATCTCCCATGCAGCAGCAGCCCCTGGTGCCTACCCACTCCTTGGAAAGCCAGAGGCAATTGACAACAGATACATTTCCCATAATCATCGGGTTTCATGGCCATTTCCACACACAGAGACAGTTTTTAAGACCCCAGCTTGCTGTGGCTTTGCCCATCCTTTGTTTTATGGGTAAGGAAATGCCCAGAGGAAAAAAAAATGTAATTTCCTTTAGTCCGTGTGCCCTGTATCAAAGCATGTAATTCCTTGATTATGTACAATTACTTGGGGTTGGGGGTGTGGAAGGGCTTAGACCATATCAAAGCTATATAACAGAGCAGACAATTATAATAAATACACAGATCTGGATTTTATAATCCGCTTTGGACTGTATCATGGGAAAGCCATTATTCTGATACTTACAGAGTCAGTCAAACCCACCTAAACAAAACCAAAACCAACCCTCACCTCTCCCCAAAACCCAGAGTCTGCTAAAGATTTGAACTTTGAATTCAGGTAATTTTAGCTCCTCCTGTATTTTATTCTTGGCCATACTTTTACCAGCACTTATTCTGAGACACTAAACCAAAATCCCCTGCTTTATCTGCAACAGGTTATGATTTACATGCAGAATTCCTTATTGCAGTTACACAGTGGCCTGAAATAAATGCCCTAAACAACAAGAAGTAATTGAAAGAGTACTGCATAGAACTTCTCCACAAGGGCTTGGATTCATAAAGGACAAACAACTTTTTTTTTTTTTTGCCACAAGCCCTTTATGCCAGGCAGCCCAGATGATTGAGAGCAAACCTGAAAGACTTGCATCCCTGCTTTTGAACACTGCTTTTCCCGGCTGTAGACCCAGGTTTGCTTTCAGTCCTGAGTACAGTACCTCAGCACTTCAGCAGGGCTGCAGAAGATTCACCCGAGGGCAGAATGTGGCCTCATGTTTTCATACCTCAATGCACAAAAACTTACACTCTCCCATACCTGCCCATGTAAAGGTACTGTTAGCTTTAGATAACAGCTGCACAGGTAAATATTTGCTGTTCCTCCTTATAAATGAAACTCTGCTATCAAACTAAAGATTTTCTTACATGACTTTCAGAAGCCTCTAGTGTTTAACTTAGTCTGTCTTTTTCACATACTGCATCACACACAATCAAAAACACATGCATTTCAAACAAGGAGCACCAAGCATTATAAATAAATTTGGCGCAATGAAACGTGGAGCCTACAAAATCACTTTCTAAGAGTCAGGAAGCTTCCTCCCTCTTACATCAGTCACTCGCTTTCACTTTGAGCATAGGGTGGGAGTTACAGATAAAACGTCATCTTCAGATATCAACCCTAGCTACCACCACATCCTTTAAGCAAGACTCTGAACTCCATGTACTGCCATAATCTCAGTGCCTTTCATTTTGAATTTTAAATAGACCACTCCCTCAACGTCTCCATGAGCAGACGACCAAATACATTCCCTGCCTACGAACAGGGAACCTAGTTCCTCTGCCCCTGGGAACTCCTTTCAGATAAACAGTCATCAGACTTCTAAGCTTTTGTCTCTCTGCCTCCAAAAGCATTTTTAATATACATCTAAAGCACCTTTTAAAATCCTGCTAGTGCTGGAAAGCTTTCCTCATGTAACACCAAGTTTATCATCTGAGGTGAGTGATTAATTAGGTATCAGGCAGACAGGTTGCATTTTTAAAGGTGTATGTACATTTCTGAAAAAAATCACTGCCTGCCTTATTATGGCTGTATTCAAAACACTGAATAGAAATAACAAAATATAGCATTAAAAATTTTACTTTTGACTACAAATTTACTTTTGTTATGTTTCAGGCAAACTATCATACATGTTACGTGTCTGAACACTTTCACTAATAATCTATTCAATTTAATATAGTACTGCAATGCGCATAGAAAATCTTTCATGCACTGGAGCCTTCTGGCGTATTTGGTACCAGAACTAAACTGTGTTACTAAACAGACTTCTTGGGGACCACCTCGCTCAGCTTTCCTTATCCTTTGGGCAAAGATGCCCCACGCAAAGTTCCCAGTCCCAGGATACAGCCACTGTCACTGCTTTAACTTAGTGAACCGAAGTTCGAGGTGCTTTTGAAATTTGTTCAAACAAAACACTGAGGCTGTAGGATGCTTACCGAGTATAAACCTGCTCCACTGTCCTGAAGTACCAGTGACAATAAAGATACTGAAAGGGAGAATATCTGTGAGGAAGATCAGAATGGGAATTGCAGAGAAGGAGTAGCAGCTCAAGCGCTAAGGTTATACCGCAGTGAAGCCGTAAAAAATAAAGGTTCAGAAATCATCCAAACGATGATTCAAGTGTTCATGCCTACCTGCCCCAGTCTAGGATGCGGAAACGGACAGCTGCCTTCCAACCCAACACAGCTTTGACACAAAACTTGGGAATTTTCACAGGCATTTTAACAGCACCCTGGCTTCACCAAGGCTTGGGTTCAGCTCTGAACATCCAGCTATAGCAGATGAGACAAACTTATGCAACGCTCCCTCCTACGTTACCCAACTAAGGACCCTCATGGGGGAGAAAGGACATGAGATCCCCAGCACTGCCTGTCCTTCGGTGGACTGTCAGGAGGAGCCCCAGAGCATCCCAGGGAACACACAGTAATCCTGAAGGAGCAGAGACACCACTAGAAGACCTGCTCCCTCCAGCCCCACAGATCATCTATCTCACAACTAGCAATAGCTCACTGGTGAACAGTAGTAGAGGAGATCAAAATTCAGGCTGCAAAGCACGGGACTCATTTTCACACAGCTGAGGATTAGCGCCTATGCAGGTTTTTGTCCTGCATTGATTTCATTGATTTCAAAACACTATAAAAAACCTAAATGTGCTGTCCAGAAATTACTGTCGACAGGGGAAGGGACCAGCATACATGCATAGTTTTTCTGGGTCTTATCTCAAGAACTAGAAAACTGCATTTGTACTTTTGCATTATGCAATCTGATAGAAACAATAACTGTGGGGAGGAAGCCAACAAGAGAACAGCAGTCAATAATAATCTTGCAAACACAGTGCTACAGAGAATAATAAGTCATTCCCCATAATTCCAAGTGTGCTTTTTCTAAGCACATAGTTTTATTAATACATGGATACCTAGCTCTAAGAGTTGATAAGGATTAAGAATACAAAGAAATGTCATAAATTCATTAGCATAGAAAACTCCTAAATAGGATACTGACCTTACATTACTAGGTTTTCAGTGATAAGGCACAGTCTTACTGAGTCCCGCCTAGCTTAAAACCTTTCCTAGTCTTCCCTAGGTCTCCTGCCTCCCCTACAACAATTACATTTATATAAAATGTTTATTGTTATTATTGTTATGTAATGTAGCACTCCAAGGTTTAATAGACAGCAAAACATCATTATATGCACACAGCTCAATACAGATTCCTTGCTATCAAATACAGTGATGCACAAATGTAATATGAAAACTTGCCCCAAAATTGCACCCATAAATCACAACTTCTGATACTTCCAGTTACTCCTGACTTTCATTTCAATCATCCTCAGCGGCTCATTGTCAAGAAATGCCAAGTATCTGCCCTCACCAGTCACGCCCTAGTAAAGTGTCGTCACTTGAGCCTCTCAAAACCATCACTCCCTTAAAAAATGTAATTTTTGCCCCTGCAAAGCAAGGCTCCTGAACCTATACAAACTCTAGGCCTACACACAACTGCACTGATGTCAAAGGGATCACACATAGGCTTAAAATAACGTATCTGCCAAAGCAGCTTGCTGAATTCAGAGCTATTGCTAATTATTTTCATTAAGAACTTTTCTCAATTTCTGAACAAATTCATGCTCTCCTTTTACTGTAGCATTCAGCAAGCGTTACGTTCCTGCTCTCACTTCAGCTACGTGTGCTTTAAGAATCTGTCTAATGTACTTTTATAAGTGCTACATATGCGGGAGCTGCTTCAGTACCGGGTGGTATAGCAGTTGCTGTGGTAACACCATCTTTTTCCTTAAGTACAAAGCAAGAGTGCCAGGAGCCTCTATAAACTAAGAATTGCATATTAACATATTGTCTCAGGGCTATAGTAAATAATTGAGATATAT
Source organism: Strigops habroptila (assembly GCF_004027225.2). NCBI lineage: Eukaryota > Metazoa > Chordata > Aves > Psittaciformes > Psittacidae > Strigops > Strigops habroptila. The sequence goes on along the minus strand of NC_044277.2, from coordinate 148,105,855 downwards.
ATGCACATACATGCAGATGCTTCTTTGTAATAACTCCCAAGTTTTTGCTCCAACACATCCAGTGTATGACTGAAATGCTGCTCAACTTCATCAAGTTCATTCCAGCAAGTTTAGAGATACCTCCCTTTTGCTAAACCATCAGACCACCACTTTGGCTGGCAGAAATCAAGGCTGAAGCCACACCTCTTTACACAGCCTAAAGAATTCACCCATATTAACTCCATCCAACGGTATATCTAGAAACAATCTTTAAGGAAAAGAAAGTGGAAGGACAATTACCAGATTATGTACTTAATAGACTTACTTTTAAGCATACCCAAGCAAAAGACTCATTTCAAGTAGTAACACTGACACCACAATACCTTGTGATGTGATTATAATTTATAATCTTACCTTCTGTTTCAAGAGAATTACATTTGGCATAGTCTTCAATATAACACAATGTGGTATTCTAGATCAGTTTTTCCCTTTAAACTAGATGAGAAGAGTTTTCTTAGGCAAATAAAGTAATAAAAAACCTGATCCTGCAGTCCTGGCAGGCAAAATATCCATAGACTTCAAAGGGATATTATGCCTAAGGTTTGCTGGATCAAGCCTCAAAACAACGTGTGTGTCCCTGCTCCAGCATTACTGTAATTGAGAAGCAAGACTTCTAGATTTTCTTCTTTCTCCTCCAGCTCTCCGTAATCTTACCTTTTCCATAAACTCCCTGCACGTAGCTTTTCTCCAAAGTTGCACACTCTGAAGCTGGGGACCCTGACTCTCTCCAAGGCCCTCCTTGAATTCCACTTTACCACCCACTGCCAAATACATCAGGAAGGTGGAGATAGAGCAAGGAAATTATCACGGAGAGTGGGCCAGTCAAGATCATTAGTCTCAGAATTACATTTTTCTGGAGTAAAGCATTCCTGAAGCTGCATAGGTGGAGACTGGTGAATATATTCCCCAAGGATATGTTTCTACCTCTACCGCCACCCCCTAAAGAAAATTAAGCAAAGACGGGCAAGCCACAACTCTAGGAGGACAGACCCTGTGCCTATTTAGCAACAGGAACATTTCTGTTCCCCTCCTCCTTAGAGTATAAAAATGAAACTCCACCTACAGGCAGGTAAGGCAGCTCCTCCTCTGCATCCCATGCTGCAAAGGTGGAAAGTCCACATGCAGCTCTTCATTATGCTTCGCATTATCAATGCATCTGCATTAAATATGTCAAATATGACCAATAATTTCAGAGCCAGAGCAATTCACCGCTTGACTAAACTAATGGCATACAGAGTATTTTCCTGCTCTCATCACTGTATTATCAGCGTAGTCTAACAGCTATGCTGCTTAATGCACTGTTAAATACCCTGTATTATTTATTTTCTTGCAAGAGAACTTCCTTCTCTTCCCACTTTGGATTATAGCCCATTATGCACCACACTGTGGCTGATAATTTGTTATTTAACCAGTCATGTGGAAGGGATAGAGGGGGAAAAAGGAAATGTAGGAAGTTTGTAGCTGTGAAAACAATTTGAAATGGACCTTACATTGACACAGCTTGTAAGTTATGGACAAAATTATTTTTAGAATGGCATATTAATGCCTGTGAAAGTAATTATGCCTTTTTAATGCTCTTGTTCTAGTAGCTGTCATGCTAAAAAAATCCACAACAGAGACAAAACTAACAGCAAAGTAGAACTATAATGAACTTCAACTGTTTCTTAATTTTCATACAAAACCCACAATGACATTGCCCATTTCTGCTGGCCTAGCGAGCACTTGGGAGGGGTAATGAAAAAGCACCTGTTCTGGACTACAGCTTCAGGGGTAGATCTACCCCAGCCCAACCCAGGTGAGAGACTTCTGGGCAGTTACACCAATTGTGGACCTAACCCATTAATTTTCAGCTGACAGTATTTTTTAATTTTCTGTATCTGAGTTAGTACACCTTCAGAGCCAAAGTCTTACTTTATGTAATCACATAAACACAATTGATGGTAGCAATTTATTCCAGGGGCCGAAGACGCTCACTGGCAACCTAACAATGGGGGGAATTATTGCTGACAATTTTACAGAAGCTTTTATCAAAGTTTATGGGCCATTAAGCCCAACAGCGTGATTACCAGGACGATATCATCACTCTCAATAGTGCAGTGTTGGCCCAGAACAATCCATTTTCTGATCCTGTCTATTATAACTAGTCTGTTTACTCAGAAGTCATATGTTTGCTATTTCTGAAATGATCTGAGTCTTTGAAACAGTATTTGAGTTTAGGTCATAGACAGGATCCAATTGGTACCATACTTACCCAGGAGGAAATAGCCCGTGTCCCTTTCAAGCGCAGATAACCAATACAGATTTTCTCTTAATATCATGAAATACAAAATACAGATCTCAGCTGAGCATACAAGCATACATATATTAAAACCCATGATACATAAAGGCAGCTCTGTGAAACTGTCAATACAGTGAAAAAGGAAATATTTCTCTCCAGAACTTTAAAGAATTCAATTCTTGACCTGAGCTTGGCATTGGCACCTTCCATGTCCTATACTGTCAGGAATTAATTTGGTTCATAGTAACTAATGACCAGACACAAAAGAATCAGAAGTTGTTAATTGGCTATTTTTACTTCTAATTCATTGAATTCTATGTGCTCATTGATGCAAACCAGACTGCTGCTGTTCAAATCGAGACGACCTTCATTTAGAAAAATGGGCTGTTCTACCTTTTTTGTGCTTGACAAATCCTTTAAGTGTCAGGGAGAACTATCCACACATACTGATGGGAGCATCTTACACACTGATGAACACAAACTTCCATGGTGCTGGATTAGTTCCTCTACCATAGACAACTGTGATAAAGTGATGCTGCCTAAGGGATCTGCCTCATTAAGGAGGGAAAGAGAGAACAGGAGCAGCTCTGAAATAATAAAATCATTAACAAGAACACCTTGCAGAGCTTATTAGGTAGGAAGCAGACTGAAAATACCATTGCTCAACACTTAATTACTTTTTGAAGACCAGATGGAAATGAGACAGCATTTCAACGATAATCCTTTCAATTTCCAAAGAAAAAGACAAATATCAAACTGATCCATTAACTGGGTCTGTATCCTAACAGAAATGTTTTAAAAAATTATCAGATCCTACCAGATAACTGAAGATGCTGAAGTTCTGACTTCACTTCCTACATATCCTGCTTGGAAGTGGTCAAATCAGGAATTAAAAATAGAAGGATCACATTTTTCCTTTTACGCCAAACTAAAACTACTGCAAGTCAATTACTTCTCCTCCTTTCCAGGCACGCAGAAGCTCAGCACACAACATGACTTGCATGTTTCCTTTTCTAGATCTGCTGTGAAACACTTGTTCCTGCTCCTATGCTCCAAGACTGAACTTCTGTCCTTAATTTTGAGGAAGTGACAATGGCATCGATATCTACCTAGATGGAAAGGCACGACAGTGCCCCATGACAGTAAAGGCAAAGCATGGAGCTGGTCCCACATTGCAAGCCTTGTGAACTTCGTTCAGTCTGCTGCGCAAAGACACCAGCTCAATTCTAACACTGGCTTTCCTCTGCTCCATGAGTGAAGCTTCAAAATGGAAGCCTGTGCTCTGTCCTCAACATGTACAAGCACACAAGGACCAGCTACAAAGGTTTCCATTAGAAAGCCAAATACTCTACTCGTATGGGCAATGAGTGCCCTGCCAGCCATTGTGCCTCAGTAAGGACAGTCTTGGCTGTGAGCAGTCAGATACCAGCCAAAATATTGAAGAGGCTAATATACTTTTCCTGAGCATAATTCAACCTCTGTTCACACTACTGCAGGTCTCCTTGGGAAAGACCTGGATCACTACCTGAGGGAAGGGAGATGGGGCTGTTACTAGGTTTTCCAACAGCTTGTTTTTCAGGGAGCGACTTCCCTCCCTTAGTCTGGCTCTGAAGTCACACTTCCACCACTTCCCAACTCTCAGCAAACACCAAAGGCCCCACGTCCTACACACTGCTTTGTGGTGCTAAACCCATGTTCCTGTGGAGACCCAACAGCTTCAATTATGGTCCAGCTGTGATAAAGCAGCTTCCAGAGTCAGGATTCTGCCAACTAATACTTGTGTTTCCAAAAAATTGGTTTGTTTTGTTCTGGTTTCATTGGTTTTTTCCTTAGGGTTTTCTGTTTGTTTTTAACAGGAGGGGGGGAAAAAAAAAGGCATGAACTTGGTGCAAAACTATTCTGAAGAGCAGCAAAGCAAATTGAACCTGTTCAACAAGTGAGAATGTGAAGTTTCCATTCATGAGAAATAGGCTGCAATAAAAATGGAAAAGAAAAAACACTCCACGCATGTAACAGCTTTTGACTAAAGGCACTTTCTGTTCAACAGTTCCCAGCAAAGTGGTGCCAGCCAGTGATGGGCTGTCACTCAGGGACTCGAGGACTTCTCCCGCCTACTTCTTCATGAGGGAAGGTTTCCTCATCTTCACATGCCCAGTAGATGATCTGTGTACCTTCAGATTTAACACATGAGAAGCAAGCTTGTCAAACATTAGTCACATCTGCTCTGCTCTTATCGCAGCTTTCCCTTCCCAATGATTTTTAACTCTAAGCTTCCAAAGCCATAGTTTGTGCAAAGTTCACCACTAATGCCTTCAGGTAGGGGAATCAGTCAGTAACTTCCACTTGTAAAAGCAACTGATCACATATGCAAAATGTAATTTTATCTAGCACTGAAGATCTATTATCTTCATTATTTTGAAAGGCTTTTTTATCCAATAGGTATTCCTAGTGTCTCTACATATCTTTTGTATTTTATTAAGTGAAAAAGTCAGAAAGAAACTCAATAGCAAAATTTTCTCCGGAATAGAGCAGATGATCATCTGTCCAGAAAGTCCTGAAATCTTACCTATTCTCCATATCCCCAGAAAGCAGCATCAGGCAGAGCTACTTACTGCCTTTGATAGATCAGGGTGTATTTCTTTGAATTAATCAACATTGCTTTGTACATAGAATCCCAGACTGGTTTGTGTTGGAAGGGACCTTAAAGATCATCCAGTTCCAACCCCCTGCCATGGGCAGGGACGCCTTCCACTAGAGCAGGTTGCTCCAAGCCCCTGTGTCCAACCAGGCCTTGAACACTGCCAGGGATGGGGCAGCCACAGCTTCTTTGGGCACCCTGTGCCAGCGCCTCAGCACCCTCACAGGGAAGAACTTCTTCCTAATATCTGATCTTAATCTCCCTCTGTCAGTTTAAAGCCATTCCTCCTTGTCCTGTTGCTACAGGCCCTTTGTAAATAGTACCTCTCCAGATTTCTTGTAGGCCCCCTTTAGGTATTAGAAGTTGTTATATCATCTCCCTGGAGCCTTCTCTTCTCCAAGCTGAACCAGCCCAGCTCTCCCAGCCTGGCTCCAGAGCAGAGCTGCTCCAGCCCTTGGAGCATCTCTGTGGCCTCCTCTGGACTCACTCCAACAGCTCCATGTCCTTCTTATGTTGGGATGGTATAACATCGTATAACATGGTATAACCAGTAATGACAGAGTAGTAAAGTGACCTTTTTTTTTTTTAATACTACTTTCACAATGCCACAACCACATGGGATTTTTCAATTGCATAATACAGCTACTTAAAATTAAGACAAAATACAAAATACAACATGAGGAAACAAAGGCCAAGGCCAAGACCACCTTTTCTTCCTTTTCTTCTACACTGAATTACAATGGTCTTGTCACAAGTCCAAACCCAACAGTAGAAGTTGCAGGTGAACCATGAAGCATGTCCCCTTGGGACCACCAGAGATAGCATGTAATCCATGAGCACATCTGAGAAAAAAAAAGCAGTTTTCTGCATCTCTGGGTATGCTACATCCACTGGAATTGATGGCACAGGAAGACATGAACGGAAGCTAAAACTGCAGCAAATTGTAAATGTTTGGGAAGCACCTGCTTGAGAATTCCCCACTACAATTAAAGAAGATGGAGGTGCACTTGGCAAGGTGACTCCTTTTGCCCGTTAAGTATCTGCTTGTAGAAAATTAATAAGAAAACTTAAGTGTTGAAGATACAGCACAATGCCACTCGTACAAAACAAATGCGTATCTCATTTTAATGTAAGCTTTGGTTAAGTGGCTTGTGTTGAAATGCTACCTAGCATTCCAAGTGTAACCCAACTTAATCATATCTATTGAAAACCACATAATAAATAACATGAAATATGCAGCATGCCATCCTAATTGCAGAGGTTGTCTCATTTACTAGAAGTCATTTACTTATTCAAATTACTTGAACTACGTGATTCAATCTGGATCATGGGAACTAGTTACTGATTTGTGCAAACAGCCTCTTACTTCTTTGCTAAAGGCATTGTTGAAATAACTGACCCAACTGCTAAAACAAGCTTCTTCCTTGAACCCTGCCTCCTTCCTTAGTCTTACCTCCCAAGTGAACGCCACAAAACGTGGTTGTTCTACAAAAGCATTTTGAACTTAAGAATTTGAAAAGAAAAAAAAAACTTAGTTAATTATAATGTGACGTATTAATTAATGCAATGAAAAAAATGTTATTTCCAAGATCAGAAAATTGCTTAGCAATAGGGAACTGCACATGCAGCCATAATTGCAGAAATGAGTACACAGCTCTCAAGAAGAAACATTTACTGCCTCAGCTGTGAATCAAACTTAACTTTCAGAAGTGCATGTATGTTTCTCAGATCTTAATGTGGGGGGTGAATACACATCCCCAGAGAAGATTTACGTTAGGCCTTGTAAATATGAAAACTGCCATCATAACTGTGCTGCAGCTATGTAGAAAGCATAATTCAGGAAGCAGTTCAGACTTTACATCTGCTTACACCCAACCTTGATTTACAGCTACTGTCTCATCCTGCTGTTAACTTCAGGAGGTGCTGGGGCTTCCCTGGGGCAGTAGAGCAAGGGGCCAGGCACGCTGAGCCCTACCACAGGCAGGGAATGAGCATGCTTCTCCCAAGGAGCTGAGCTAGATGCATGCCACCATAGGCCACCTGATCCCATGCTATTGCCAGCCTCCATCAAGGGACACATGCCCCAGGGAGGGACGTGCAGAAGAGCCTTCAGGAAAGAGGAGAAAATACGTTCTGCGTGGGACATTATTTCAAAGCGTGCAAATAACCCCAGAATAGGATGTTGGTTACCTTCAACTCCAGCCAGAGTTTATCACTGGCTTGGGCATGGGGCTGGAGGCCAAAAATCCTAGCAGGCAATTTCACCAGCGGACAGCTGTGTTGCCTCAGGCAACCATTCAAAGCCTCCATGGCTGCAATCCCATGGCTCCTGATAGGTAAAATAATACTTTTCCCTACCTAAAAGTGCTGCATGAGCTCGCAGTGCCTCAGTGCCAAAAGTGGTTGATTTCCAGGGCTACTCTGGTTATCTTCATATTTACTGCTGAATCTGGCGACGGGAAGGCAGGGATTATACCGCTGTGCTTTGATTACCAAACACACACAAACCTTGTTCCCACAAACTGATAATTTTCTTCTCATGAAAGCCAGAGCTAAAATACTACTATCCTGTCATCAAGACAGCTGGTTTATATCCTTTCCTCCTTCCTTCCACATCTTTTTCCCCAGCAAAATCCCGCCTGACTCATCCAGCCCCAATGGCCCCTGCACCCCAGGAGGAGCCTTCTACTCTGCAGAATGGTTCTGGCAAAACCACCTCTGCTGGTCCTGCATATTTAGTTTATGAATCATTATTATTCATTTTGGGATGGAGGGGATTGGCAAACCCACCACTTTTCCAGGGAGCTGGAGGGTACACCAGCCAGGCTGCCCACCCTACATGTGTCACCTTTGCAAGGTAAAGGAGCCACAGAGCAGTAATCGCTCGACAGAGCAGAAGGATACTAACCCACACGAAAGCACCACCAGCCCTTGGGGCACTGCTACTGCTCGGTAGCTTTCACCCCACCTGCCCAAAGCCCCAGCCAGCCTGCTTGTGCACCTCCAGCAAGCAGGCTGCAAGCCTCCAGCTCCTCCTTGAGCCAGAGGTTAGCAAGATATGGTGAAGGCACCAAACATACGTAGGCCAGGGAGGCAATAGATACTAGAGTTTATTTAAAATTTATTTATTTATTTCAAAAAAATTGGGTATTTTTATTATTATTACTTCATTATTTTTATTTATTTATTTCATTTGATGAAAATGGAAAAAAGTCATCACAAACATTTTGGACTGCATTTAACTCTCTGCTTAACATTCACCCCGATCAGAGCAGAGCGATTTATGTGCATATAAATGACAGATTACCCCACCCCCAAAATCTTAAGTTTTTCAGTGGAGGAAGAAGTGAACTGAACTCAGTTCGCTAATTTGAGCGAAACTCAGCAAACACGCCTTGGCCAAAAAGCTGAGTGGGAGGGAGGCATAAGAAAATCAAGTGGTGTTCTGGTATTTTCAAAATAAACCTGCAAATTTTCATTTCAAACAGCATTTCATTTTCCTTCATACCCAACTTAAAAAGAAAAAAAATAGTCTCAGGTCAAATTTAATCTTCCAGATTATCTTAAAGCAGGTTCGGGGTTTTTTAGCTGGTGTTTTGTTGTTGGGGTTTTTTTTCCCCTTCACTTCACCAGAACCACCCTGACCTATTTATTTCAGTTTGACTGGAAGTTAATCTGGTTTTTGTTCCAGGGTTGTTGGATTGGTTTTTTTCCTCTTCAACCACTGCAACGAACAAAACCCACCCATGATTTGATGCACTCTAATAGTACAACATGCGTGCGAACACGTAGATGTTTACTTTCATGTACACAGATGTGCCGGGCAGGAGAAGGCATGCTGGCAGGAGGAGGAACCTTGCATCTGCCTTGCATGGATCTGTCAACAGGCAAAACACACTTTGCATTAAAATTTTAAACCAAAAGCTCACACGCCTTTACGGGCTCCATAAATCTAGCACTGCTCTCAACTAGCAATGCCTTCCGTTCTTTAAAAACCAGAATGTTTTAAAAGGTGCAGTGTGGTAGCATATGTACTTTACAGCTCAATGGCCAACCCACACAGCCTCATCTTTTCACTCCGGTCATCAGAAAGCTTTCCTGTTCAAACACACAATCTCACAAGTGGGTTTCTCACGCTTCTTCCCTGTGAACAATAACATTATTAACCACAGGACCCACACCTATACATTCTCCTCATAAGACAAACTGTGAAAGTGTATCATAGTTCTTAGTCAAGAACCATCTTGCTTCAGAAGGAACAGACATTTATTTCGGTATGACTTCTCTACACAGAGGAGTACCTCTTTTTTTTTTCCCTCCCCACATTTCCTTTAGGAATGACTTCTGCTGCCCATATTCATGCCAAATGTTCTGTAACTATTTCTGAAGAAAAAAAAAACAACACTATTACTCAATACTGTTAGGTCAGCAGAATTCAGCCCTAAAAAAAGAAGTATTACAACTATTTGCTGTAGTTGGAAGACAAGAAGTAACACATCAAAAATCTGACTGGGCAGAAACGATACTAGATCTGCACCTACTAATAAAGTGTTCCTGGAAGTGAAGGGGTATAGGAGAAGGTCAAATCGATGCTTATTTAATAGGGTCAGTGTGTACTGTACCAAGCCAGAAGACTGCCAAAGTCCACACAAAACATCAAGCAGTGGATTCCCCCACTGTGTACTATTAACTCCTACCAAAAAAAAAAAATCACCTGAACACTTTCTACCCACACCTACACAATGCTGATAAATCCAGAGCGCTGCCTCCCTATGTCCTCATGCATTTCACGAGCTCTCTAGAGCCAACAGGTATGAACAGCAGCAGTCCTCGGGAATGAAGCACTTTGGATTAGTCACATCCAACACAGCTTTTATCCCACCCTTGTCATGCAGACCTGGAGACATGTGGCATTGCATCAGCCTTATTTGAAGGGTGCATCCCAGAGGTGAAGGCCCATCCGCTAATCCCTCATTAATATTTCCACTCTTCTGCTGTAGACCTCAGTGTCACACAGCTCCTGCTCATCCCTCTCATCACAGACACTGGGTGAAGGGCTGCTTAGGACCCAGAAGGGCAAATTCTGCACTAACTTCAACTGCACTTACAGCAAGACGTGTTGCTCAAGCTCACCTCGAGGCGAGAGCAAGGCAGGTGACTATCCCTGCCATGGCAATAACTGCTGCTTGAGTATTCATCGGAGGCTACACACCTTCTGCAACTGCTACAGAGCAAATCCGGGAAATGAGAACCGAGAATACTGCCTTTCCTAATAGCCTTCTGCTAAAACTAGCAAAATCCTGTCTGGGTTGAGAGCGATTCCTGTGCCAGAGGAGTCCTGACTGACAGAACTGTGTTTTTCTGTAGTAGACGCTTAAGGAGAGCAGCACGGGAGAATGGGGGTTGGAGTAATGAGGAACACAAACAGAAGATGCATAATGCAATTCACATATTTCCAAAAGAAGTTACTCTAGCTAGCAGGTCATCTTTTTAAAGAATTAGGCCTCATTCCCATTTTGACTAGTCTGAATTATAAAGGTTTGCAAACCAGGTCACCCCAGGTAGTACTCCTAATGTAGACTGGCCAGAGGATGCTTTTAAAAGTACAGCCAATTCTGGCTCCCCCAGTTACAGTTCTACAAGTCAACGCATTTCTCTGACAGTACAACCACATTTGCATTACACAAGCCCTTTTGTAATACAGATCCAAGACTAACATGAGATTCGACACAAGTTCTCATACCTGTAAACACCAATGCTTATAACATAACATGCATATTAGTTCTTTTTTGGCATACTCCACTCACATACGCAGGGTGACTGCACCCTCTGATGCACACATGCTATCGAAACTTGGACTAATCCAGGAGTTTGTAGCAATATCAACAGTTCCTACACAAAACCATTCCATGAAGGTATTGTCATCCTCCCTAAAATGAAGTAAACCTTTCACTACGCTTGTTTCTGAAGAGCTATTAGGCAAAGGCAGTTTGTGCTCAAGGAAGATAAGGACACCTTCTGAAGGAACTGGTTTGGCTAGTCAGCTATCTTGCTGTTAAAGCTAGCATATCCCAGTGATTTCAGTGATACATGGATACCCGAATGCAAAAGTCAGCCCTGAGGACCATAATGGCATTGTGCGACACTCCCTGAAAGTCTCATATCTCTATAAATTAACAAATAAATTACAACGGACTGCTCTGATTGTAAAGTCTCCAGGGCATTGATCTTGATTTTGTATTTTATCTGTAAATCTCTTAATATGCTCCTGATGCAAGAAATAACACATTTGTATTTACGATCACTTTGGCATGTAGTTTGTTCACCATATACGCATGCTTTGCTGAGAGGCCAATCTCTTCTGTAACTTTTCATACAGAGTCACTGTATTTTGCAGATTACCCAAATTAAGCAGATGACTGCTGGCATTTTACCTTCCCTGTCAGTCAGAAATTGTCCTCAGTGACGCGATCTGGGTTTTCTTAATCATTCACGCACTGAGGCACTGGAGTAAGAGCAGGTCTATACTCAAGACTAGTTATTTAATTAGATTATCTCACCAAATTGGATTGTATCGGTATCCAAATCTCCGTCTCTCTGTCTGCATTTGCTGCCAAGGCTGCACAGATTGATTTTGGTTTCCAAATCCAAAAAAGTTTGGTCATTTACCAAGGAGAAAGAAAAAAAATGGTCACAGACAAGACCTTACTTAATAAATACCTATGCACACACACACACATTAGGAAAAAAATGTTCACTATGAGGGTGCTGAGGCGCTGGCACAGACTTTTCCCAGAGAAGCTGTGGCTGCCCCATCCCTGGCAGTGTTCAAGGCCAGGTTGGACACAGGGGCTTGGAGCAACCTGCTCTAGTGGAAGGTGTCCCTGCCTGTGGCAGGGGGTTGGAACTGGATGAGCTTTAAGGTCTCTTCCAACCCAAATCATTCTACGATTCAATGATTTGATCCTGTCTCCACAGAGAAAACTCTACTCACAACAGTGGATATACACATACAGGAATGACAGAATATCATATCAGCAATCCTGGTACTGTAACAGGAACATGAGACAGGGGTCTCCTGCGAGATCTCTGCTCCCATCGAGCAGCAGCCAGATAACACTGGAGGGCATCTGAAAAAGCATTGGATGCCTGCACGTAACCAGATCAAGCCCTACACCACCCACAAAGGTTAGGTTGTATACATCTGTTGCAAGTAAGTATGGAACAATACACAGTGCAGAAACTACAAAACAATGTAAAGGGCAGAAGTACATCATAGCAATACACACAGAGCCCACACGTAAACACTGCACAGAATACTGGACGGAGCTTTAACATTTCACTTGAAAATGAATGTAACATCCCTAAGGAACTGAGTTTCCTTTGTTTTTCAGAGAGCAATGTAAGACACCAGGTACAGAAGACCATCTGCAGCTACCAAGCAGTACAGAGCAGCACGTTGCCATCCCACAACAGCTGCAGCTACATATCAAAACTAGAGATATAAAACCAATACATAGGAATGAAAAGCAGCTTGCACAAAAAGTACTGACACGGGTCAAACACCTCCTGCACAAGTGGCACACTGGCTGTCACGGGTATTTAGCTCAGGTACCGCTGAGCAGACCAACCAGGGTACATTAGTGGAAACCTGGATTACTTCCACTGCGGTTAATGTGGGTCAACATCAAAACAGGGAGATAGAGATAGAGGCAGGTATCGATCCCTGTGAGTGTACTTCAGTCTCCAGTACTAACATTTGGTTCTGGAATATGCAACAATTAGGGGCTTTTTTGTATCTTAATGGCTACAGTGCTTAAACTAGTTTTCTCTCATCTATATTCACAGAACTCATTCTAAAATTTTAGGAAAAGACACAATTGTATTTAAATTTCCATTCAAACATTATGTTGATCTGATTTTATGGGTTGATTCTGACAAAAACGTTTGCCCAGGTACAGGAGTTTTTTTGGCAATATCTGCTCTTCATGGTAATAAAACAGATTAGGTTGAAGTTTTTAAAAGTGTAATTTCATCTGTGACTTGAACTTCTGAACCCCACAGAATTTAGTCTTAAAACTCAACAGCATTACATATACTTATTACAGCACCTTTACTTCCAGAATTACTCTGAATTCTGCCGCTAGATCCTGTCATTTGACAAAGGAGGCAGGTCCTCAACATATACTGATACTCTACTACCTGTTGCTTCAAACCAGTATCTCACAGTTCTCAAATGCCACTTTATTTTGTACCTCTGACTTATTTTGTTTATCCTGAAGTATGGGTAGAAACCAATAAAGACCAATCAATTGATTCATGCTTCCACAAGAAATTCTTTTGCCTTCATATCTGCCACCAAGCCTCCAGCTCTCCTCAGAGGAACAGTTACTTGCTGACACAACATACTGAGAATAATCTCTATTGGGTTTTATCACTAAGCTGTTGATTATTTAGTAATCCTCAAATAGCTGACACCCTCCTCAATTTACAAGAGACAGAATTAAACACTATAAACAAGGTATTTCTCCTGACATTTTCTATATTCTACGGGATATGTGCACCTGAGACTGCATCTCAGAAGACTCTTAACACAAGCATAGCAGATGGAGGCGCCTCGCTCATCGTTTTCAAAAGGTGAGGAGGGGGAAGGAGGGAGAAAAAAGAAAGCTGGGAAAGAAAAACTGGCCATGTTACATTAACAACAGGTATGAACTTGATTTCTGGAACAAGAGAATCTCTCCACTTTTTAAAGGTTGTGCAACTAGTTCTTTTGGATGGGGTGTTCCTCCCTTTCAGGGCGGTTTTACTGTCCACAGTCACGAAAAGACTAGCCCAGTTACTTTAAGCCATGCATCAGCCCTTCTAAAAACTATTAACTCTCTTCTCCCGCTTTCTCTTTAAAAAGAGAGAAAGAAAAAAAGAAAAACCAACCAAAAAAACACAAACCCCAAACCACCCAAATCTGCATTTTTTCCTGGCTGGCAGATTTCCAAGATAAAGAGGACTGCACTCAGCCTGGAACAGCAGCAGCCGGGGCCTGCTCTCCAAACTCACAAAAGAGACCACCACACACAGAGGAAAAGCGACGGATCTGAACAGCCAGAAACGTTTTCTCACTCTTTAAACCAATTTTTCAAAGCAAAAACCCCAGCACCCAACCCGGCGCCGAACCCCTCCAACCCACCAGACCCCGGGAGCCGGCGGTTCCCACGCACCGCGGTCAGTGCCGGGGGGACAGCGCCGGCGGCTGCTTCGCCTGGGTCAGACAGGGATAAACGCTCCTCTTTAATAACTAGGGAGCCAGGACCCGCGGGAATCGTCCCTTCTTTCCCTTCCCAGGTGTATATATATCTATTTTCTTACAACAGGACAAGCGGAGGTGTCCCGGTCAGAGCCACAGGCTGGGGTTACCGCAGCGGCGCTTACTCGGAGCTCAGCCCCGCTGCCCACAGCCCCACGGCAGGGCTGAGCCCGCTGCCCGGCTGGGGAACGCTTGGGCAGGGGAGGAGGAGGTGGCGGGGAAGAAACACGAAAGGAGAGAAGCACAACCGAGGAGATGTGCCAACACTTATTCCCTTTTATTTCCTCCACCCCCACAAAAGAAAATAAGCCTAGAATCAGGAAGTCGGAGCTGCGTGACCGCTGCTATAGGTCTATTCCCTCCGCCGTCTCCTCTCTCTCTTTTTTAATTAAGGAAAGAAGTTGGGACTTTCCCTCCGCCGCTCCCCACGGGAGGCCGCCCGCACCACGGCTTCCGCGGTCCCTCGGGTCGCAGCCGGCAAAGCGGCAGCAGGACCCCTCATTCCCCCCCGCCCCTTATTCCTCCCTTACCTTTCTTTTCCTCCACGGCGACGCAAAGAGCGAAGCGCCCCAGGAGCAGCACCAGGACAGCGGCGCCGGCGGCAGCGAGGGGGCTGCGGCCGCCCATGCTGCGGGACCGCCGGCTCCCTCGAAGGGGTGTGTGTCGGAGGGAGGCCGGACGGGACGGATGCACGGCGGTTTCCGCGGAGCCGCTCCTCCGCTCTGCTCGGCTCCGTTCTTCGCCCGCGGTCAGCTCCTCTCCGCCGCGCTGCCCCGCGCAGCTCCGCGCAGCATGCTGGAGGGCGGCCGTCGAAAGGCTGCGCGCACACGTGCGTGCCCCGCTGCGGGCTGCTCGCTTTGCTGGCTGCCTTCCTCCTCCTGCTGCTCTTCCTCCTCCCTCTGCTCCTCCTGCTTGCGGGCAGCGGCGAGTACACAGGGGCTTGCGGAGCGGCTGGAGCCGGCTGCGGGACGGGACGCGCCCGGCTTCGCTCTCCGCCCGGCCGCGGAGCGCAGGGGCTCCCTCTGGGGACGCCGAGGAGGAGGAGGATGGGGAGGGAGCAAGGAGGAGAGGGGAGGAGGAACCCGCAGCGCCTTCCCCGCCCAGGTGGGGAAGGGGCGGGCCCGCCACCTGTCCCGGGATATGGGATGAGAGGAGGTATGAGCAGGGAGGAAGGTAGTTCTCCCGCCCCTCCTTGCTCGGGGTGGGGGGATGCCCTGCTTTCCAGCCGCTGCCAAAGGCATGGGCACGCATTTGTGCCGCTGCTCGCAAAAAGCGACGTGGCCCTGGCACAGCTTTTCCCTCCCGAGAGGAGGCACATCAACCCCGTCCCGTTCCCCAGCGTCCTCGCAGGCCTCCCCCGGCAGAGGAGTGCGGGTGAAGAAGGACCGGGCTTTTTACAGGGGCGCCGCTCCGGAGGTTAAATCCGTTTGTGCTCTCCCGAAATCAGCGGAGCCCGCTTGGCTTCTTTGCCGCGAGCCCTGTTCTCGCTCTGGGCACTTTAAGCCCCGTGCTTGCGAGGCGAGGTATGTGTGCGTGAAATAAAACTGCACTGTCTGTATGCGTGTGCTAGCACAAGCATAACCAGGTCCGTATCTGCGCACGTTGCTCCTATTGCTCTGCACCGGCAGGGGGAAAGAGCTCCTTGCTCCGCGAAGCAAGTTACTTACTAAACACACAACAAGTGTTGTTAAGGGGATCCAGAGACATCCACGGACGTTAAGCACCACGCATAGTGCTCCTTTCCCCCAAACATCTTTCCCTCAGAAAGGCAAACCCAAGCTATTCAACAAAATATGCTTACAAGCTCTTCCCTCCACGCCTCCAAAAGTGGGAGGAAGCTCTGTCCTGTCACTCAGGCACGTAAATACGACATTGAAGTGTCACTTGTCTGGGCTGGGATTTCTCCGAGTAAATCATGATTCAACACTCAAACTTGTTAAACACTGCTAGTAATTTCTTCATGAAGCTCTTGTGAGGGCTTGGATCATATCTATTCAATGGGATATGAAGCCTTAGAACTGTTATGATTAATTGGCAACTCCAGAACCAAAGTCAGGACATGAGGTTTGAGAGATTAGTGCTAAATGCCTGTGTCTATCACACAGTGCTGGAACACAATAGATTGCAAAACAGCCACTGAGTGTATCTTGACTTTCGGCTGTGATGCATGTTCCTCTGAGAGATGCATCACTTTTCTCCTGTCAGTCAACTTCCTCTGTACAATCTTGTTCTGGTAATTCAACTAGTCACTGTTGTAAACTAGGCAAAGAAACCACCATCCCATTTACTTACCTTAGCACAAAGCCTGATGCCTGACCACACACCTTTAACCATGTATCT
Organism: Strigops habroptila; assembly: GCF_004027225.2. NCBI lineage: Eukaryota > Metazoa > Chordata > Aves > Psittaciformes > Psittacidae > Strigops > Strigops habroptila. Next base: position 148,089,256 of record NC_044277.2, on the reverse strand, counting down.
TCCCACCATGCCTTGTCATAATTTATTAAGATGAATTGGGTTACAAGTCAGCTTTTGTATGCTGTAGCTGACATTCTGGTTTGATTATATTTTGTAAATAATGTGAAAGATGTACTTTGAAGTAAACTCAGACATCAGTAACGGCCGAGGAACTCTGCTCCTACGATTGGGTTTGTGTCTGTAACTGAGGGCAGAACCTGTTTACTATACAGTATTAATGCAATTTGCTTCAAAGATGCTCACACAGCGCAACTTCATAATCATTATGTGCATATGAGTCATTTTCCTTCATTTAGACAAATAGGAGGATCTTTAAAAATGAGAGGGCCGGGAAAAAAAGATCACCTTCTAGGGATGGAAGATTTGCAAAGCATCCTCAGAGCACACTAATGATTGCAGCTTGCATTATAGAAAGGAACCAAAGAACCACAGAATGGTTTGGGTTGGAAGGGACCTTAAAGCTTGCCCAGTTCCAACCCCTGCCATGGGCAGGGACACCTTCCACTAGACCAGGTTGTTCCAAGCCCCGTCCAACCTGGCCTTGAACACTGCCTGGGAAGCACAACTAAGACAACCAAGAAATGAACCTCAAATCAGTCCTGTAGATAAATACTAAATAAAATTATGTGCCTCTAGACATGCATATTGAGCATCAAGCTACCACTGTGGAAGGCAATGGAGATTTTTAAATCTAGAAAAAGAAAGGATTCAAAGTGACAATTGAAAAACAAACAAAACATAGGAAAAAAGAAGAAAATATCTTTTGCATATGAACTAAGTGGAGAAACTTGCCCAAGTCTCGTCCTAACATGCTAAAGAACAAATACTTGCTTTGCAGAATTTTTTGTGCAGTTGTGATTCTACCTGCAGTACGTGCAGGAACACTTCAGACTCGCTTCACCTCCCATCACATAGTGCCCTTACACAAATGCACTTCAAACCAAGCATTTGATCGTAACTAAACTGCTCCTTCATTCCTGACATGATGAGCAAGGGAAGACTAGGCAAATTCCCCTTTAAATTTTCTTTCCCACACTGCAGATACCCACAACAGGAGACTCCGAACTGCTGCTGGCAGCGCAGTGCAGCTGAAGGAGCTGCCGTGAATTCCAACCTCCCACTTTTGTGAGCACGAATGTGTTAGTTTTGTGGCCAGGTCCTGCCCAGGTCACGAGATACATAAAGAGACTGTATAGCTGAGGTTTGAGATGCTTATGATCACAGACAGCGCTTTCAGGCTTTTTTACACAACCGGGCAATTTCTGAAACAATTTGAATTCAAACATGACATTTTCCCTGAACAACTGGTCACATACCCAGTGACTGCCTTTGGCGTAACTCCTTTGAAGCTAATGTAGCTACATGAATTTTGCCAAGGGCATGCAATATTCATATTGCAAAACCTTTATTACCAGCTGCATGCGTGCATGGATCAAAGGTCGTGGGACAAAGGCCAACTTTTCCACCACCGCTTTTTAAGTTGATAGTTCATTGTGTGAATATCACACTAAAATCAGCATCTTGCCTCAGCTTCTTTTTGACTCACTTGCTTTATAGTATGTTTATATCTCCAGTCTTCAATATATTAAGCATAAACATGCTGGCCTATGAAGTAAAGTCCATATAAGCTGTTAGTTCCTTCATATGAATACAGTGCCAGATTGCAGAACTGACCTGCAATTGCTCACCACCACTTGTGGTGCTGTACCAGTAAGCTGAGTACTTTGCCACATGTAGAGAGAAGTAACTATAAGAGGATGAATAATTGATTTCCCTATCAGTGGAAAAAGCAAGATTAATTCTCCTATCTCTTCCACATTCCCTTAAAACAGAATAGAGTCTCAAAATCCTTCCAAGGGTAAAGAAATCCCTGCTGCTGGGTCCTCTCTTTGAATGAAACAAAAAATGCATTGGTTTTCATTATCTACTGTGAAGCGGGTCAGCCACTCTAAAATTAATTTGCCCCTCCAAAAAAATTCATCAGCAACTGTTCCTTGACAGCAATGCAGCTCTTTTCTGCATGTTGAAAAAGTGATTTTAAAGGGCAGGCTTTTTACTGGAAGAGAAGAAATGAACTAGAGCTGAATTAGCGGGGTTTTACAATCCGGCTTGCTCAGATTTCATTTGCATGGTGCTTGAGAGTGTGGACATTGTAGTTTGCATCGTAGTTTGTATTCTATGACTCCTCGCTGAGGTTTTCAAGCAAGGGCTGAGGTAATAATTTGCGGAGCTTTATGGCACTTTGCATGTTGAAAACATTGCACAAACATTAACTAATTTATCTTCGCAAATCTCCTGTAAAGCAGGTTAGTAGCTATCATTTCCATTTTATAGATGTAAAATAATTTGCCTTGGGCAGAGTGCTAGTGGCAGAGCGAGGGTTATCACTCTAAGAGCTGCTTATTCTGAACATTGTATTTAAACCTCCTCGGATCATGCTGCTTCTAAAGAGTGTCCCTGATGAAAATGTACATATTTTTACACACTCCAATTCTCTCTCTCTTCTCTTAACACTGTCTTTGTATAACAGCGCTTAGAAAGGACAAGACCAACACACACATGGGTGCTGGAATCAAACCTTAATGACAGTAAATTGCACAGTCAATATTTCAGCACATGACCACAGTGTTCTCTCAGGAGTGTTCCTACACGTTCTTTATTTGTTTTTCATGTCCAGGTTTTATATGTCATCTCAGTCACCAAGTTCAATGTCGCATGTTCCAGGGAAGCTTCACTTAACTCAGAAACAGACTTTTAAAATGTTTTATACTCTGATAGGGATTTGTAGCATCAGTTTATTTGCTAATGAAAGTAGGCAACGAAAACATAAATACAGCCTGAGTGGCTATAGTGGGGTTTTGTGCCTAAAGATCTTACTGCCACCCATTGCACAGGATACAGTGCAAGCTATCCTTTGAATTATGGTTTCTCTTTGAAAAGACCTCCAATTTTTGTCCAGTATAAAGCAGAAAATAAATAAATTGCTTTTGCATTTTGTTTAACATCTAAAATAATTGCAAGAAACAAAACAAAACAAAAAAGGTATAGCAAATTCTTTCGGTGTTGAAGATAAAATTACAATTCATAACAAACTGAACAATGTTATTAGGGTGTCATGAGAATAACTATACTATATTGACAAAAGTACGCAGTTTTAATTCCCATATAGTTATTATTTCCCCTCTTGCAAAATCCCTATTGAACTGTTGGGGAATATGCCATCTAATAGTTAATTTCAAAGGGTAGAGTACATTTCCTGCTTAAAAGCATCCATCTCAAAAGCACCTGCTTAAAAGCTTTGGTGTTTGTAACGTCATGTAGGTACTACTGTGGGTTTTCTCAGACTTTAAGAAATCCCAAAGCTATGCTTTTTTTTCTGTGTTCTTACCTAAGTAAGTTTTACAGTTCATATGGGTAAAGACATAAGCACTGATACTGTGATGGAATGAGGTAAGTTATATCCAAAATCTTCGTTACTAAACAGTACGGTAGCTTCCTACATAGAAACAAGCTTCTACCTTATTTCTGTACTTTATTAGGGTGACTTGCACCGATATTACACATACTCTTTTGCTCACCCAGAAATCATACATCTCTATGATTGCAGCAAATAGAAGTTGAACATGCTGTCAATAAATCAGATGTCAGTAGCAGAAGAGCTAACATCACCAGACCATGCCATATAGTTATTCAAGATGGGTGACTAGGAATGGTAAGTGACTGATTATGAACACTAACACTGCTAATTGCATTACTCTCACTGCCCAAGCGAAGGATCTTTATGCCCTTGCTCACCTAACTCTGACCCACTGCATAGTCTGTCATAGCCCATGTGTGTCCACAGTGACACAGACAGAGGGACAGCAAAGCAAAAGCCTGTGTCCTGAACTTTGCCTTAGGGAAAGTGCCACAAAGCCAACCTGTGATGTGATGGTTGGCTGGGGCTGGTTCCCAGCTCATCCCGCCCCATCCTTTCCTAGTAAAGTCCTCTGGTCTACCACAGCTCCCAACTGAGGTTCAATACAATGTGCAAATATAGCAAGCACTGGCTCAAAATACTGTCTCCTTAGGTGTCTGTAGAGCTGTGAAATCTATGGCAGAGAGAGAGTGAGGAAAGCTGATAGCCCTGAGTCAACACACAAAGAATGTGAGTTGCATCAAGGGTGCGGCTAAGGGGGTTTCTTCAGATTCAGCCATCTCCTGCTGTTTGCAACCAAAGCGGACACAGATAGAAATGATAAGAGATTGCAACACCACAATTCTCCTAAACAACTGCAGCTACCAGTCCTTATTAGGGCTACCAAACGTAAAAGAAGTCAGCCTTCCCTTATATCCACTCCTTATTTCACGTTATGGACATATCTCTGCCTTAACTCACTTTTCTATATGAATTCGTACGTGTTACTCAAATTAAAACAAAGACACACAGAGGCTGACTATATAAGCAAATTCAACACTTTCAGGACCATTCCTCAGCACGTAAATGAATTGCCACAGAATAGCCTGTGTTCATCAAAATGATGAACTCTCAGTCAGCCTCCAGGCTGGTATGGTTACATCCAAAGTAGGTATCAGGAGCAATCCTTGGCCTCTGCTACCTCTCAAACCATGTTTGGGAGAATACTAGCCAGCCTTGCCTCAGACTGTTGATATAATGAATAGCATAGATGATCTAGGACATGTGTAGGGAACACTCCCTGCATAATTGACTGATATGGACATAGTCATACCTATTTCCCAATATTTCAAAGTCAGCAGTTCTGTTTCTAACTCACATCAGCATGCACGTATTCAATAACTAGAGTATCTCAGTAGGCAGATTTTCCTTTCTAGCAAAGAAAAAAAAAGCCAAGACAATTATCAGTTCTTTTCTCCTAGCCCTTTAAGACAGTAAATACCCTAAAGATCATAAACACTTCATTACTTGTTGCTTCTCTATGACTCCAGAGATATGACACTGAAATCATTAACTTGCACTTTCCACATGAAAACTTGGCCCAGTAGCAAAGCTGTCGCTAACAAGAATGGGAAAAGGAATTTTCTGTCATGTACTTGGAGGTTGTGTCCCCAGAGCATTTTAACCACAGAGTAGATGGTCATTTTTATTTAAAGAAAAATAAGTCATAATGCTTAAAAAAAAAAACAAACCAAAAAAAACCTATCACATTTTATTCAGCACTGCATAGCTAAATAATAAAGACATATGTGGCAAAGACTTGGCAATTCAATATGATTAATCTAACCTGTATCCCAGAGATATTGCAACTGTGCTGAAATAAATCCCATAGGGCATGGCCAGACAGCCTTTTTCCCTTTATCATACTTTTAACTTCCGAAATTCTTCTCAAGTGGATGTTTTCTTTAGCATGTTGGAGACTGTGATCAAATGTGACTCAGCAGAAGAACAGGTTCTGGAGACCAGAGAGGTCATGCAGTGCCTGACTTCCCAGCAATGGCATCTTGATTTTCTAATGAGGAGGAGCCAATGTAAATGCCCCTGAGGAAGGCCCTATGGCACTTTGGCCAATGTAGCAATGTACAATATTGAAATATGAGATTTGGGCAAGTAACGTGATGATGGAGGACTGGGTCTGTAAAGCAAAGCAGCCAGTACAGAGGCCCTGACATCCTCACTGCCTGTGTCTCTGGGCATTTTAGTTCAGACTGCCTCCCATGTGATCCTATGGACGGAATGCCCATTACTGGTTAGGGTGTGATATGTGTGCCCCTGGAGCACATCTTTCAGTTTAGCTCCATCTGGAAGAAACACAGGTTTATGCACCCCACAACCATGGCACAAAGAGGATCACCTTCAAAACCATACTCCTGATCCATACCAACATGCTTTCACAGATGGGTTTTGTTTACACTCTTCCTTATTTCCCTTTCTCTTTGCCAATACCCTTGACCGCAATCTGCTGTTTCTAGCAAAAAGAAACAACAATAAAATATTTGAATTCCTATGGAAGTTTTAATCTTTGGAAGGCAAAACGGGACCTGGATCTCAGCTTCAGTCTTTGAGGTTTCCAGACTGGGCTGACCCCAAACCCAGAACATAAACAAACCCAGCCTTTCACAGGTTACCCAGAAAAATGCTTGATATGAAAATGGCAGTGGCACGACAATGCCAAGCACTTCCCAATGATACTGCAAGATAACCTAGATGAAATAAACCCATGGATAGTACAAAACATACATAAGACCTGCGAGGAAAAGAACAGGCTGAAAACAGTTGGGCAGCTCTGCAGAGAGCTGGTCCAGTGTCACACACCAGTGGGCAGGCAGGACAGGAGCCAGGGCTGGCCACTGAAACCTCAGGAATTGGGTGCTCCTACTGGATTGAGGGAAAGTTAGTTAATCCACAAACTAAATAATCAAGGACTAGCATCACATTTTAGGCGCTGTCAAAACATGGCTACAAAAAGGGGTTGAGAGGGGTCACCTAAATGCTCTGAGCTTTTTCTTCCTTCCTATGTATAACATGATCCCCGGCACACCTCAAGATAACTGTTTTATCTCAAGTCCCTGGTATTTGCTTCTTGAGCTCCCAGAAGCTTTGATAGCAGTACTCCCCTTCTGTGCAGACGGATGAGCAATTCTCCAAGCATTTCAGTAAACCTTCCCCAGGTAATTAAGATATAGCTGTCTCCACAGCTTCCTCTTATCCAAACTCAGGTTCAGACCTTAAAATCCCCACGTGACTTGCCACTGAGAGGATGAGAGCCTCTAATCAATTCCGTGTGCACACTCCCACCTCCATCAGACCCCCCAGCTACCAGCATGTGATATCCTGCACTACTGGTAAGAACACAATATCCTGGTGTAATAGAAAGCATACCATAAAACAGCTCAGGGATATAGTGAGAGGGATATATGAGGATAAAGTGTCTGTCTCCTGTCATTTTTTTTTTGACTTCTAAAATGGGTCAGATTAGGTAGGCTACTTCACATTCTCCATCACCGCATCTTCAAAAGCAGCTCCCCAAAGTACAAGCTTCTCGTCATTTGATTTTATGCATTACTTCCTTTCCCAGCCATTTCTGCAAAACTAGAGATCCAATTCATTTAAAAAATGAGACCCAGCACAAGAGCATTAACTTCTCCAGACCTCCTTCCTTCCTGACCTCACTACTTATTTGACTGTAAAAGAACTGATGCTGCAATTTTCAAAGAGGCAACTGAGGACCACAGTTTCTATTCCCAGTCTGTGGGAGTGGGAAAGTGACTTCGGCATAAATACATGCAATTTGATACTTTAAATATATTTTAAACCAGCTCCTTTTCCTTTAAAACTAATTTTCTCTGAAGACACAAATTTATCACCAGTGACTCAAGCTTCCTCAAGGTTTTATCAGTTTAAACTTCAATAATGTTCTTCCTTCATGTATTCATGCTACATTGCCCGGCCCTCATTCACCCAGCGAGCACTAGCTCATGCAAACTGATACTTGGCTTTTCTGGTTTATTTGGGTGACTGAGTGCTTTTTCATTATATGCCTTGCTCAATCTATTAATTTGAAGCAAGTGTCTTGTGGGAATTGCAGACAAGTCTGCAAATGGATGAGTGGTTTAAAATCTTGCCCGTTTTCTATATGGTTGCAGCAGAATGAAAACAAATGTCTCGGCCTCTCAGCAGCAGAACTACTGGAGATTGTTTCTCTACAAATGGTTTTGTGCTCTCCCTTTGTTGTCTGTCATCTGCAATACCTTCTTGTGCCCTCCAACGCCAGTTGGATTAGAGGCAGCCAGTATGGAGATGTATGCATGTTAATTGGCCATGTGGGCTGATGGCAACAGAGCAGATAGCTGCTGAGGCTGCAACCCCTCATCTCTACCTACCACCAGGTTTCACAAGGTCCTTGCTTTTCCATGGAATCTGGTTAAAATTAATTAATAGGGACAGGGAGTGATAGGCGGAGTGACTGCATGAATCTTGCTTCCAGGCTAAAAAATCAGGAGCTGGCAAGAAGCTGCGATTGCCTGACTTGGAACAGTTGAAATGTGTCCTTGATGTCCTTGCTAGCGCCTCAGGAATAATGACAGGTTTAGAGAGTGCAACTCCATGACCTTATTTGAATTGGAGCACACTGAATGCTCTCTTGAGGCTTTTTTTAAGTTTAAAGAGACTATATCACAACATCAGTGTGGTCCAAGGTTACCAAAGTTGTTATGGATAATGGGAGAGGCACATACGCGCTCCACAATCCTGATGTTTGTCATTCACAGATCTGCTCCTGACCTTTGTTTTTATCTCTGCATCTCATCCCTGAAGCTAACATAAAGTGCAACAGAAGCCAGACCTACTTGAACAAGCCCACACAGAAGTCAGAGGGCTTCCCTGCAGAGTTGGCTGCTGTTTCACATGGACTTCCCTCGAGAAAGGAAACCAAGAAGGTCATGTTTCATGTGCAATGTTCATGCAGAACAAGAAGATTGACCATATGTGAATGCCAGGATCATCCAAGTAGAGTAAAGGCAGCAAGGGAAAAACAAGAATTGCAATGAAGAAGTCTCAAAAACACAAGTGGGACCACATCACTGTCTTTCTGGGAGACCTGTGCAGCTGATGAGTGCAAAAAGCTAAAAAATCTTTCCCAAAGGAAGGAAATTTCTCTGTGTGGCCTGAAAAATTAGATGCTGAAGTAGGACCTAGAGCTTCGCAAGCTACAAGCATGTCTGAGCCCAGCCTTCACTCTGTAAAATGGGGATAACAAGTAGCACAAATAGCTAAATTTTTAAGAATAACAACTTAATAACAACATGGTGCTTTACAGCCAGAGCAGACTTTAGGAATGCTAAATATTATTAAAATCTTGACCTTTCACCATGATTTCAGTTTGGTATATCCAAGAGGGTGTTTGCTGTCTGCGGGAACAGCTGCACTCCCATTTCTTAAGCAAAGCTTCATTACTGAATTAGTAAGGTGGCAAAGCCAATGAGATACAGCACTGGCATTACTGCTCTGTTCACACTTAATTACTGATGTGGTGATGGGAGCTGTATAAATCTATCCAGTCCAGTAAAGAGTTGTTACCACAGGCTGATTAACCACTACATTAATATGAACATCTGACACTTCATTTTCTAGAAGGGATTAATACCAGGGTAAAAGCTTGGGGAGGCCACTGTTTGCATGCCTGGGGAACAGAGGCTGTGAGCAGCAAACCCCATGGTTTCAGCTGGTATAGCTGCTTCAGCTTTCCCCTTTCACCCGCCATGTGGAGCCCACTTACACTTACTCAGAGCCCAGCGTGAAGGAGGGCAATGAACTCAGATAGATTCTGCTGCATAATGGCATGTCCAAAGCAGACAAATAATTCACCACTGCTGGTAATCAGTGTGGAGTGATGTATTTGCTTTCTTTCCATTTTAAAACTAAAATCCAGCCTGAGCATTTTTAATAGCAGCGTTTATCTAGGAAAGGCATTTGTTTAGTGCCTGTAGAATTTGTCAGAATGACAGTCTGGGAAATAGAAAGCCTTGTCTTATTTACAGAACAAGTAGAACAAGTCCTGCAAGCTCTCTTCCAATGTTTCACCAATATGCCTCTACTCAAAGCTGCCAGATCAGACTTCATATTCAACACAGCACAGGTCTTTTCTTTAAGTTTAAGAATTAAATACTGCAATGCCTTCATAAATCTGGGTCTAATATAGATAAATACCTCCCACCCAAATAGCAACAGCATTGCTCCAGGCACCAGTTTTGTTGGGGACAGGTCCAGGACATTGGGAAACTTGTGCTGCTGACACTTGCCCAGAAGAGCAGAGGGCACAAGCCATCTCCTGCAGGTCCCATAGCCCACACTTGACAAGAATATTATTTTAACAAACCTGTGCTTTTCTCCTCAGTGCCTAGCTTTGCTGTGGAGCTCATTGACGCAGGATCTTGTGATGTGTGTGAGCAATACATCAAGAGTTCATGTTCATTGAGGGCTGTTAAATACAGGGACACAAGTGCAATCGTGGTCTCAGAGAACATCTAACACCACAGCAGCCATTGGGGTTGGGTGGGATAGGGAAGGAGAGGTGGCATGGAAGCGTCAATTTTAGTTTGACACGGTACAACTGCTCTCTGAATTAATACTGGCAAGCGAAAGTGGAAGTCCTTAGGCGCTGTTCCCCATCTTTTCAGGTGTTTATGTACACAGAACAGCTCTTCTTCCTCCGCGGAGGGAACAGCCCTCATCTGCCACCACCAGAGCTAGTTTTGAACAGCAGAGAGGGATCTTTCTGAGGGTCAGCTCAGGAGCTGCTCTCTCCCTGAGCTCATAGAGTAGGAGACACGCTCTGTCCAGCTATAGAAAATACTTGTGGAGTGACAGGGGTCTAGGGACTGCCAGATCCCTGGGATATCTATTAGAGGTGGGTGATAATTTGGGGTGAGTTCCCCTGATTTGGCTCCGATACCAGGCTGCCACCCACATGCTTCTGGCTATTGGCTGCGTAAATCACTCCCACATGACACAAACCTACCCGGGATCTGTATGCGTGGGATCAGACTGGCCCAGAGGAACAGGAGGGGAAGAGACAATATTTGTGCCTAATGTTATGGGGAAAGGCTCTAAAGCTTGACCCCGTGTTAAGTAACACTTCATTTCACTAGGAGCTTCCCTGATCTCCAAGGCATTACTCATGGAGGAGGGACTTACCTACTATGAGTAAAGGCTTTGGAATCTGGCCTTTAATGTGGAGCACTACATTAGCAATCCTGAATATGTAAATCTCTGCTTTGTACAATGCATGCATGATATTAGGAAAACACTGCATAACAAAGAGCAAAGTAAGGAAAGCCGTGACAGCACTTCACTCTACCTTCAAACTTGCCCAGGTGAACAAAGCCCTGTTGATTTACACGACTATAGAACAAGCTCTCAATCTCATTTTCCAATAAATCACAGGAACAAGATGCTGACAAGTTATTTAAGGAATGTGCTCCTCTAAGAGCTTATCAAACCTATCCATAAGTACATCCACGTGCAGAGGTATTGCAATTTTGAAGAGCACTAAAGAGACCAGACTTCGTAGGCACACATACGGTTACCACAGATCACAGCAGAGAGTCACAAAAGACAAGGATACTCAGAACCATTAACACTTGCTGCCTGGCCTTTCTTCATCCCAAGCAGCAGATTCCCCAAAATAACTTACCACAGAGGGAGAAAGGCAACAGCATTTTATCTCTGAAGACTTGTTTTGCTGCAGAAAAGCAGAGCACGTAGCAAGACAGAAAGCACATTTTCTGCTCTGCGCTGTTGGGTATGCCCAGTTGTCCGTCCTGTCTGCTGGTACCACTACAAAAGAAGAGATCAAACTCATCAGATTATAGCCTCATGATTTATGTCTGTAACTGATTTAAGGGGTAGGCAGAGTTGTAATGAGAAGGAATGGAGTTTGTTTCAAGCTTGAAAGAAAGAGGGGAAAAAAACCCCACCAACCTTTTAGTTACTTCTGCTGGAAAAGAACTGGGTTCAATGACTACGCGGCCTACAGGTAAGTAAGTGTTGAAATTAACTCATGTAATACATCACAAAAATACACTTAGGTTCTTTGACTGCTTTAATTTCATATATGGCTTGCAGTTCACAATCTACAATGAGATGTGAGAATGTGATTAAAAGAACTGAGAAACGAATAAAAATACCCAAGTTATTTTAATGAGCAAATTCTGCAGTCTACACCGTATTATCTCACTAACTCCACTTGAAATGAAACAACATCCAGTCTGAATACCTGCTCAGTTCCTGTCCTGTGCAGGGGTGTCAACAAGAGGTCACAAGCTGATTTTTATGATGTGAATCAAGCCTGGTATAAACCATTACTTTTTAAGTTTCAGCAGTGGGTTGGTCCCATAGATGATATAAAGACTATCCCTGCCCTAAGGGGTTTGCAGTCTAAAAAAAGACCAAAGCAAAGCATTTGTCTCTTGCAAAAAGTGGTCTATTTTGTTTGTTCACTGGGTTTGAAGGTGGGCACAATTGTCATGCAAATGTTAGCATTCTGCAAGAAGCTTAGTATAGGCTGCACTGATAATACACGCTGTTGCAATTCTTCCATAAATTGTGTTTTGTCCAAGAAAAAGAAAAAATCAAAAATATTCTTTCCAGTCTGTTCAGACATTTTGAACTTGAAATGCTTTAATTTATTGGTTAAGAATGATTTTTATTTCTACACTTCTTTTAATATTGTTCCTAGAGAAAACATCTTATGGACAAAATGTGTCACTCCCAGAAGTGATTCTTTCTACATTTTTGTACTACTGAAAAATTTGTGAGAAAAATCTATTCAGAAGGAAAAAATCCAAACCTGAAAATTGCCAACAACCTGTTCTTCAGTAAGCTCTGCCACGCTGACTGAAACTGATCATTTCAACAAATAGTGCTCATTGTAAACAAACCCACGGCAAAGCAGAGGGCTGGACTAATGGCCAAATCGGGTCATCTGCAGGACTGTGATTCTCTGATTTAGCATGCCAGGTCATAATTGGGTCCATGACCACTTGCTTTGGTCACTGGAAATGAATGCAGCTGAACTTGGCTGGTCACTCTGCCAAACATTTGCTAAAGGATGCACATGAGGGCTCTTGTTAGCTGGTATTTGCTGTTCAGGCTTTAGTTGATGTAAATTATTGCTAAGCTAAAAGTCTTGCTGTCAGTAGTAGCAGTAGTGGCAAAGGTCCTTAGGTAAAGAAATACAATTTCCTCTCTCTATTGCCATGGGGCTTTCTGAAGCACAACAGCTTGAGTGCATGTTGATAATCTACAATTCATAACGCTTCCTACACAGGCGAGGAAAGAAAATGTAACATGGCTTAGTGGAGACTGCAGGCTTTGTGTCAGAAATCCAGTGTCCTGGTCACATCTCTGCCAATGACTTGCTCTGTACTCTTCAGCAAAGGGCATAACCTCTGACCCTGCACTTCACTTGCCTTGAGATAATGATATCTATCCTCACTTTATAAAATATTTAAAAATATACATGTAACATAGGTTGGATCATTACAGGGCAAGCGCACAAACAAATTCATAGACACCCAGCCGAGCCGTAGCGATACACAAAATGCAGACACTCCCATGCACAGAAATGTACTGATGACCTTAGGCTAACAACTGAAGTCTGGGTGGTACTGCTGGTATTCGCAGGGCACACACTGCAATACCTGTGCAGATCTGCGCAGGCAGCCCGAGAGCCCTTTTTGCATCATGCTGGCTAGCGTGGATGTTCCCCAGCATACTGAGCTGTTTGGGATAGCTGGCATCTGCCAGGATGCTGCCGGGTATGCAGCGCTGTGAGCTATTCTCTAGTGTCAGAAGAGAGGGTCTATAGCCATGGCAGAGAAAAAGGGAAAACAATTCCCCTTTTCTGGAGAACTGGGATTTTTATTACTTATTTATCATAGCTGCTATCTCCTTCAAAGCCCTTAAGCAATTAGCAGGAGTCTTGCTAGACTAAATGCAGTGCGGCTGGTGGCCAGGTTCCAGAAGTGTGTCTTGTTCAACACTCCACAGTGGCGAGTGGCCTGATTTCTTCCATGTAGTTTTAAATTGCTGTGTTTGGAAAAACAGAAATGAAAAGTCCTGGGAGGAGAAAGGAAACAAAAGGAAAACCACTTGTGGAGGATATCGATTTCCCCAATTTTAAGTGCAATTTTAGAAGCAATCTGAAAATAGTTCATTCCAGATGGGCTTACACTTAGTAGTTTTTGCAGAGCCCTCCCACAGGATATCAGGTTATTAATATTGTTTTATCAGAAACAAATCTCACAGGCATATCGTATCCTGGGTACACAGCACTGCAGCTAGCTCTGATGAGAGCTTTACCCAAGCAATAACCCCTTCACTGTCTGACAGACATCTCACAGCTTCAAGTCTTACAGCAACTCATGTGTGGTACACAGCTGAGTCTTGTTTCATGTATTACTTGCTGTATCACCTACACACTGAAGTTAAACTGTTCTTCTTGAAAAGAAATAGCTCTAGTGATACTTCTGCTCTCGGTGAACTGAGACCTTCTTCCAGACTTCATGCAGGGTTCCTCTCCAGGCTGATGCCAGTTGTTTCAAATCATCCTTGCCAAGCTAGTTAGCATAGACTGAACAGCACTCATCAAATTACTTTTATCTGCAGTGTCCTGGTTAGAGTCATAAGCTGAATGTTACTCCATCCAAGAAGGAAGAGGCATACAATAAGTTGCTCCGCAGTCTGCCTGGTCTTTGCCCAGATCTGAGTTCGGTCCCATGTGAACAGGGCTGTTTGTGAACAGAAGCACTATCGTGTAACTTTGGACCTATCCTATCTCATAAGCAGGCCTCAAGTTCAGAAGTTATTCAGAAGCTGTTTGTAGCAGTTCTGTAAAATCAAAACAAAAACAAAACCAAAAGCACCCAAACAACGATCAAGGCCTGAACTAAAACACCTCAGCATGCTTTTGGCTATTCCATAACCAGACAAATCGGTCTAATTTCTCATTGTGTATATGCAAACAGGAAGTTACTCTGCAAGTTACCAGGCTGCATCTGACCCTGAATAAAACCGCTGCTTTATCAGGTAATGCAATCCTAAGCAGACTCATAGGAGACGTAAAGTTTATTTCATATGCAGGCAAATAACTTTATCACTGTCTAACTTGCTCTATTGCTTTGTCACTGTCCAACTTGCTCTATTGCTTTGTCTTTCAACACTTTAGACATTACGGGATCTTCCTAAGGTTCTCCTCCAGCAGCACCTCCTCCCTGCTACTACTAACGCTTCAGGCACTGCTTCTAGTTTGGTGACTCCCAGTTACCTAAAATAAAAGGTCCTTCTGACCTGGTTTCTGAGAAGAATCAGTCTTGTTACATACTAGAAAGTGCCCACAGAGAGATAAAAATGTTCTGCAACAAAAAAGATTTCCACTGAACTCCTCCTTTTCAAATACCGAAGACCAGAATAATTAAATAGATTTAACTCTTACAGGATTTCTACATATTTCTTTAATGAAATAGAAATTTATAGGAAATCAGGTTTCATTAGTACATCTATTCTTGGAACTACTCCTTCTCCTATTCTCAAGATAGTAATGAATTTTACAGATTTTTCAGAATTGCTCAACAAATGTTTGTAATGGTTGAGAAACGTTCCATTACCAAAAGCTGTTTGAAGCAAAGGCTCCTCTGCATTTTTGATGCCTAGTACTCTGTATTTGGTCAGTGTGACTCAGTGCAGGAACGTGGTTTCTGGTTCTCTAAATGGATGACTCAATCTGTATGTACAAGAACAGTGCCTGAAGAGAGCACATCACGTCGCATGTAGGAAAAGATAAGGAGGGAGAAACTTCCCTCCTTTAAAAGAAAGAGTTAAGTCTGCTCCAGGAATATGAGAGATGCTCTGGAAATATTATTGACTTTTTCTACACAGGAATATAAACAGTTTGTGATTTTGAGGGAAAAAAAAAATGGTAGTGATCGAATTCACCAACAGTTTTTATACTCACACCTTTTCGGCACAAAATAATTTCTGTTTTGTTTTGGGTTTTTTTAAATGCATTTAATTAATGGATTTGTACCTAGAGAAATAAAGCTCAAACATTCCTGTGCACAAATGTGATAACTAGTTGAGTTGCTTAATGCACTGTAAGAAGAAATCAGATGGCGAACATGGCACAAAGAAAACAAGTAGACAATCCACATGCAGTAATTCATGAGAAGTCAGGTGAGATGGATTTAGCAAACATGCTTGCCAAAATCCAAACAAACATTCCCAAACGACATCAGATCCAATACTAAGCCCACAAACTCCAAGAGATGGGATGACTGCAGGAGAGCACAGGCATCTGCAGTGGGCTGGTCCTTTGTGTACAGAGGCTTTCCACACTAAACATCTCAACAGAGAATAAAACTCACTCTTAAAACAGCTCACTTGAGGGTTTCTGCCTTTGTAAAACACACAAGAAAGCTTTACCATTCCCCAGTCTCTCACTCTAGGAGGAACAGACAGTTATGGAGGCATGGCTTTAAGTCTGTAGAAATGTTTGCCCAACATCTGCTGTATTTTAATACTTCAGCAATAAGATTTTATAGATACTGGAAAACGCAGACACACATGCACAAAAAGGATTAAAGCTAGTATTTTTCAGTCTAATGTGACTATTACTAGGAGTTCTGCATCTTACCCTACTCACTGCCTAGGTGGTTGTAACCTCCTTGTTATTAGCTAGAGACCAGGGGAAAAGGAATGTGAAGAAGGAATCCAATAAAAGCCAGAGCCTCATAGCCGGAGCCCATCTCTTATGCAAACATGCAGTAGCCTGGAGTACATCTTGACCACAGCACTCGGTTGCTCCAGGCAGAAGAGCCCAATGGCGAAAGAATATGATTAGCAGGCAAAACAGATGGACAACTAAGCACCAGCCACCTTGCTTGCAGCCACCACTGCAAGCAAAACATTGTGGGCCACGTTTCCTGAAGCGTATGGGTGCCATGGGTTTCTAATAGCCTATATGAAATTGGCCTCTTGTCTTCCCAGAGCAGAAAGTACCCATCTGTAGAGCCAGTCATTAATTCTTACCTCACAAGAGTTTTGTGAAATTTTAAGCATGCTACTTGAGACCTTTACCTGAAAAGTGCTCCCAGGGAATCATTTTAGTTCATTACCAGGCCTGAATTTTTAAATAACAAAAAAGCAGTGTCGGTCACTTGATTAAAAGGTGATTGCATACCAGCATAGACCAATAATTTGCTTCCCAGAAGCCATGCCGTACGAACTAGGAATAAAGAGCTCCTATGGCTCTTGTGGAGGACTTGCCAATAGCCCTGCTCACTCCATCAATGAAATATGGTCCTTACCCGGCTTCTTGCTGAAAAGGTTGTGGTGAGGCAAACACATCTGTTGAGTGCTGGTGGTCTTCCTCTGAACTGCACAGCTCCTGGATGACAGAGATAGTTTCCTATCATGGCTTCTTCTGAAAGTCCAGGTTGAGGAAGGATAGCAGGCAAATGAGGTGCCCAGTTGTACTGGGGCCTAAACCAGAGCCCATGAGACCCAAGAGAGTCTATCTTCTCCACAACAGGATTTGAACCCTGCAAAAGCACCTCACAGTTGTACAGGTATTCAAAAAACTTCATTCAAATTGTAGAAACTGCTATAACTTCCATGTTCAATCCAAAATTCTACTGAGATAAGTGACTCTCAGAGGGTACAAGTTACATCTTCATTTAAGGTAGTCTGTTTGCTGAGTCTGTAGCATATGAATACAGAATTCTCCTAATCAAGCTTTTGCAGGTTGGCTATGGAGTTTTGACCTCTAGAGCATCAATACTTCCTTACATTTCTTGCAACCTTGAAGTTTCTCAGAGTTCAGTACTCCAAGGTCCTGAAGCTCTTTTCTGAGGGCATTTTTATGATGCTCTCATTTGACAGAGAATTACTTGATTTCCTATCAAATCTTGCTGTCTGGCATAATTTTGTGAAGCCTGTCTGGTTCTGATGCATGTTATCAAGGTTGTGCTTTTGCTATTCACTGGACTCTTCATACTTCACTTAGTCCATGTTTATAAATAATAGTTTGAACAACAATTGTTCTAGTGTGAAACCTGTGATATTTGGTATCTTAAATCCTCTACCTTGGTTTAACAGAGAATTCCAATACACATGTTTTTTAAAGAAAATGCCATGCTCATCGGTGCTGCAGGAAAACTTTAAAAATTGCTATTGAAATGACTGGGAAGGAAGGAAAGAGGAAATAAATCCCTTTTCTCTTGGCATAAAAACCCTAAAAAGCCTGAAAAGATGATCTGTAGATGCACCACTAAAAGGCAAAGAAGCAGAGCCCATATGTATAAGATGACATGATTCCTAAAACCAATCACCCTACTTCTGTGTGGCAGCATTTGAATGTCTGTGACTTCCAATACCAGATACAGAATCATCTGTACAGATACCGGGAGAAGAGGAAGGAGGGAAAGGGACTGTGGTCCTCATCCCTGGGACCTGGGGATGCTCCTTGTCATCTTTCACACAGAAGCTTCTTCACCTCCTGCATAAAATTCAATTAAGTTGCAGGAGAGCTCCTATGCTATTTCTTTCTCTGCTTCTTTGTGAAGGCTGGGTTTGGAGAGGGCTGAGTGCAGGGCATGCCAAGAAAGGTTCCCTAAGGAATAGCGCTGGATCATTGCTCAGTTCCAGCAGTCCCAAGCAGGGAGTCAGGTTGCCATGAACAGTTCAAAGCAGCTTTTATACCAGAACAATTGCAATCTGTGGCCAGATAGCCTTTGAAACTTTTCTTCCACAGTATAGTAAAACTTATTCTATTAGCAATTAATTGTACTGAATTTATCTTTGAGAAAGGCAGCTCTCTTCTCTGTTAGGCATCTTTCTACTTACTACATTAGAGAATGCCACCGGAATAAATACTGCTTATAAGCCTACGGAGTTTATGATACAGTAAAGAGCTGGGAAAAAAGCTTTGCCTATGTCTTACCAACTCTGTGGTAGCATAAAGCTGAAGACAAACATCAAAATATTAACTGATAGAATGCAAAACAGACTCAACAGTATTTTGCACTTACCAGAGGCTTTCTCAGTTTTGGAGAGGTAAATATATTCATAGCTGCTTTCAGACATGTCTACAATGAACTTAGCAGGACACAAGTACTTAGTACTTTTGGTACTTCAAAGAAAGGAAATAGCTCCATAGATGTCATTCAGAATTAAACACTGCCATTCTTGCTTTTATGAATTATTATTTTACTACCTACCAAGTATTGTACAAGTTATGATGAATTTAAGTAGCTGATTTTTGCTGTCTGCAACTTAACCTCAGTCATTTACAATTACACCAGGCAGGACTGCAGATTTCAGCTGACACCTAACCTGATTCCTGCAGCATCGAAAGCCTGTTGAATGCTGGGGAGGAATTCTCTGCAGAGCCAACTCACTCAAAAATAGCCTTGGCATGAGGCAAATCTTGAGCATTGGGAACAGCATCTTGCCCTAATCTGACATCCACACAACAGCTCTGGAGCAGTGGGAAATTCTGTAACCACATCATGACCACTAAGACAGCATATAGGTTAGAGGAGTAGCCGCAGCATCTTGTTCCATGTGAAACAAGGAGCGGAGCCAAACGTAGCCTATAATCATCCGTAAGGGGATGCTTTGGACAAATCAACTTGGCCATTTCTAGATAGTTGTGTTTTGGACATTTGAAATTGAATTCTTTCTATTTTGAAAGAAAACATTGTGGATTGACTTGCTGTCCGTTACAGCCAGGACAGTACTCCATGAGGTAGGTTTAAAAACAGACTTCTACCACAAATCTTGAACATGCTGTTCTCTAATTCTGCAAGGAGAATAAAAACAATTCTACCTACTTTAAGTAACATACACCTGTGTGTGTGCCATATTAAAGCACACCCACACTTAAAAAATATGGTGGTAACTTGTGTTTATTTTCAAGGTGGGTTTCTTTTGTCCCCTTTTGTTCTGCTGATAATTTTGTCTATGTATGTATATGTTCAGATGTCACTGAACACCACCAGTTGTCCAAACTTAACTATCTTGCTATGTGACAAAACATACCATTTTTCATATAATCCTACTACACCTCATACTACCTGTAGCTTAGTTTCTTAAGGCAACAAGGTTAATGTAATTGTACGCTGTGTGTGTATGTGTATGCATAAACTTGAGTTAGTCTCCTCCCAGTAACCTTTGATCGTGCTGGCCAACCAGTCCAAAGACATGGCAGCCTCAGGTATTTGAAGTTCCTCCAGCTGGGCAAATAGGCAAGCAGATAGTGAGATAAAAAACCCAACATGAACTCTCCCACTGCGAAGGCTACAGCGTGGACACCCTGGCTGAGTCCAGAGAGTGAAATGTCCCACATTCTCTAGTCCTGTGGAAATAGCTGGAGGTTGCACCTAGTCAGACAGCAGAGAACACCACTGCAAGACAAAACCACAGGAAACCAGACTCCACCACCTCCACAGCTCTTGAATGAGTTTGGTATCACCTAGATAGGAGTTAAGGTTTACGTTGCCTCTTGAGATGTGGTCGTTGCCATGTTCCTTGCTCAAGGGACACCTAACCCAATTTTTACACCATTGAAGCCTACTGAATGCTCAAGGAAAATTCCTTGCAGAGCAACTCACCCCAAAATAACCTGTATTAATGAAGCTGTAGAGTTCTTCTGTAGGCTGAAGGGCCAATTATGCTTTACAAATTAACCTTCGATGGCACATGTACTTTTCTTTCCTCTTTAAGGTGCTCAGTAATGTGCTGCCTATACAATGACTGACAATTGCAACATGTTCCAAGTTGTGAATGTGGATTCAGAGGAGGGGGGAGGAGAGCACAGATCATTGACCCTGTCTGCTTTAGCTGCTGATACCCACTAATTAGCTCAAGCCTAGACAGCACACACAGGATACTCAACTCCTCCTGCAGTCCATGGAGTTGGATACATTAGCTAGCAAGGCTACAGAGGCCCTGTGTGTAAGGCCATGTGTTGAAATGCCCTTTTTCCAATTCCCTCAACAGTAGCCAACAGTGTACCTTCTCTTGTGCTATTGGGCTGCCCTGCATGGTCAGAGGCAGGGGTTCATCAGCACAGCCAACTCACCTGCAGATAACCAAAGCTGTCTGTGATAAGTGACGCTGAGGAAGCAGCATCACTTCCTCATACCCAACTGGCTGTGAATTGCTCTGTCTTTCTAAAATGATGACTAGAGTTAGATCAGCAAATGTGGCCTTCCATACACTGTTAATTTTCCTCATGGAAATTCCTTGTTCCTATAACAGCGTTGCCTCCATACAGCCAGTAGGAAGTGTCCTGGGCTTTGCAAAACATAGAAGCATAGAATATCTTGAGTTGGAAGAGATCCATAAAGATCATTAAGTCCAACTCCCTGCTCCTGACGGGACCACCAAACACTAAACCATATGACTAACAGCATCATCCAGATGCTCCTTGAACTCTGACAGGCTTGCTGCTGTGACCACTTCCCTGGGCAGCCTGCTTCAGTGACTGACAAACCTCTCACTGAATAACCTTTTCCTAATGTCCAATCTGAACTTCCCATTTCCTTGTGTCCTATCTTTGGTCACCAGAAAGAAGGGATCAGCACCTCCCGCTCCACTGTCCCCCTTAAGGAAGTTGTAGACTGCAGTGAGGTCACCCCTCAGCCTTCTCTTATCTAAGCTGAACAAGCCAAGTGACCTCATCTGCTCACTTAACCTTAGCAACACGCCCAACCTAGGTGGACCATCATCTTCATCATTGTTTGCTTCCAATTCTAGAGCCTCATACCTATTGTACAAGGGAATAATCGAGATTAAATATTGCTTTATAACAAGCACAACTTGCATTTTTTGAACAAGATACACTAAAATTAGATAACCAAACAGCATACAAGATAATTCCTTCCTGAAATTTCAAATGAGTATTCCTGCCAAGATCTATGAGAGTGTCAGAGAACAGGAAGAGCAGGGTTGCTTCATGAGAGAGGATAAGTCAGAAGTCAAAGGTAACCCCAGAGTAAGCAGTGCCCTCACCACCCAGGGTGCCATTCCACAGGGCATGAACAGGGTAGGGACAACATGCTCCAGTGTCAATCCCCTACAGGGCAAGCTGGTGGATGAGGTCCAGGACGTGTTCCAAGGTTCAGTCTTGAGCAGGAGGTCCACCCAGGAGACCAGGTCGGAGACCAAACTGAGTGCAAGCAAGCATCACAACACAGCTCAGGCAAGAGCTAAAGGCCAGGACAGCGTCTAAATACGGCTCCTAGGCCCATTGGCAGAGGGGGGAGCCCAGGAGAGGCTAGTTTGGGCTATGAAATTCTATTAGTGCCTTAAGAGCACTGAAAAGAGCTTGAGAATCCACCCGTAGTCAGGTATCTGGACAACATCTATTGGTGCTCACAGTTACTTCAGTCTGTTTGTCCATTTTCCTAGAAGTAACTTGCACACAAAACTTTCCATGGTCCAAGACTAAGAGTATGTGATGGAGGAATCAGGGCGCGCACCTGCACCAAGGAAAAGCACTACAATACAATGGGTGGAGTTACAGACAGTGACAGCAGTTAGGAAAGAATGATTCAAAGATGACGGATCACCATCCAGCGCTAGAAACCACCTGCAGGATAAAGGCAAAACCATAGCTGATAAATCAAATACTTCTTGGCTTCTGGGTCAGCAAAGCAGGTTTGTTGCAAAGAAGACCTGCGAAAAGACCAGCTTTTTAGTTCAAAGACAAGCCAGCCTGCATGTCCAGGTTATATTTGCAGTGTGGAGATGGGAGAAAAGGGGGAGTTGGAGGAAGAACGCATGGACACTCATGTCTTCCTGGGTCTCAGTGTCAGGAACTGTCCAGGGCTCCTGCAGGGAGATAGGCAGTGCTCCCAGGACCCACGACCACACAGAGCCAGCTTATTCCACGACAGATAGCATAACCAGGATGGAGCAACCAGCAGGAAATAAACCAAATTTGATTGCCAGTACTGTCCTTCAAACTGTAAATGCCCAACCACAACATGCCCAGCTACTCCAATCTCCAAAGTCAACAGATGGACAAGAAAATTCTCATGAAGACAAGTTTATGCATTGCACTTTGATACCATATTAACACAGAATGAGGAATGCCACCTGCTGAATACCTCTCACATCCTGAAGCATCACCAGAAGAGTCTTCTCAGTGTTTGAACATTAAAGCTGTCATAGGGTAAAGCAATAATATAGTTGTGAGGTTAAAAGGCAGAGCATGAATTAACCTTTTGGTAATATCTTGTTTGCTTGATGATAAAAGTTCTTTGCTATCTCAGACCTGTGTTTGGCAAAACCATACATACAGATGGACATCTTTTTTTTCAGAATTACTATATTCGTTGGAGTTTTGTTACCATGTACCATAGCTAATGGTACAAAAATACTTGCACGAATGCAAGCACTGGAAAGCAGACAAAAACCTTTGCCACTTAATCTGTTAGGAAATGTCAATAAAGATGCTATATAGAGCAGCTGCAGAAGAAATTTACCTTTTTTTGTTATAGTGTGACACAGTGCTGTGTTGTGCTGCCTTTGCCTGTAACCTTATTGACAGTATCTCACCCTTTAGGAATCTCTGCTACAATTTTAGTTGAAGTACCTTTCTGGAAAAGAGGAGTCTTGAGAAAGAAAAGCAGTTGTAAAAGATGACCTAATAGTTGAATAATCTTTTCCCTTTAGGCAAAGCATGAAAGAACATGAAACCTACCAAACAGGGTGATCAGAAATAACTGGAAATACGTGTCCTGAAGGGTGGTACGTGATAGATCCCAAGGGTCAGTCACTCAAAACCACACCACCAGTTATTGCCCTTTCTAAATCTGGTAATCTTTGGAGATTCACACTCCCCTTTATTCCCTTTGACACACACACAGATACTCATTTACACACACGTAGTGCCAGGATCTACATAGACGTATACCACTGATGGAAAATAAATGGCAGTATAGGAGCCGTAGAGACCCAAGAACTTTCCTGTTCTTATTTGAAGGTATGTTACTGGACATAGAATCTCCCTTCAGGTACCTACCATACATACGTTGCCCAAAGATGCACGCATTATACTCCACTTCTTTGAACATGCATTTCTTCAAGTTGTCTCCGCAGAGCTAATTCAGCGTAATAACAGTGGACCGTAAAGACCATTACTTAGACAGGACAATATTAACATACATTTTGTTTAATGGAGCCTTGCTAGCTCGCTGCCAAGGAATACGTAAGCAAATCATCATTCATTAGGGAAGCTTGAGTAACATTCTAAGCTGTAGGACCCAATTTTGGTTAAGAGTCTGAAGTTATCTATGGGCACATATCCAGTGTTTATTAGCAGCATAGAAAGAGTTGTTTTTTACTGAAGCTACTTTTGTATTCTTCTGCTCTTTAGATGTATATTTAAATTAAAAAATTCACATGAACCTAATACCCAAGTTACTTTCTTATAAAGAAAAATAGTAAGAAACAGGTCAAATGCTGGTCTCATTTACAACTTCAAGGTTTTAGTGATCTGCCAGGGACAAAAATTTGGCTCCATATTCCCAGAAAGGGTTATGGTTAGGAAATCTGAAACCATGTAACCTTTGTGCAATCATCAAGTATATAAGTAATAGAACTGCTGCTGTACAAAGTGCTTTCAAACTGTGCTCATGGGATAGCCTGTCAGCCTTTCCAGAGAACAAAGTTGCCTCTTTCCTCTCCTTGACTGGAATGCAGAAAAATACAATACCCCCAGAACAGACTGCCTAGGATTAGGGTGAGGGGAGTCAAACTCAGGCTTTCCTGAGACAGATTAGCAGCATCCTCCCCATAACCTTACAAGTGATCTCTGTAGTATGGGAATCAGATGGCTTGTGCCAGGTACCAGACGCAATAGGGAAAGAGTAATCTGCAGAGAAAAACGTATTGCAGGAGGTGAACTGGCTGGACTTCATGGGAGCAAGGGGTAGACAAACTGGGGACGGCTGTAGTGGGAGATCTGTGCTGTAGGACCACTGCACCACACCTGAGTAAGAAGGGCTGCAAGGAAATGGGACAGGGAGAGACATGGAAACAAGACATGCAAAGTTGCACGGAGGTGGTGCAAGTCTCCAATGGTTCTGACTTGCTCTCCTCTCAGACGGAAGACATACTTCCTGCAAGTTTGGATTCCTCCTTTATGAAGAGACATCAAAGTTGGCAATTCGGCCCCATGCTTTCTAAAAATAATTTAAAGGAATTATTTCTCAAGTTTCCCTTCTTTTCTACTTTCCTGATTCCCCACATCAAGTACAAAACGTTTGAATAGCAACAAGTCACAGGAGATACTGCCAATTTTCCCACTCTGAGGAGAACCATTTCTTTAATGACAAAAACAATGGGACCAGGACTAGTTCTTTCTTAATTAATTTGTCACCGAGCACAGCACTCAGAAACTGTATGTTGTGATGCCTAGTGCATTTCTGTGACAGGTATATCAACTCCTAGTCACGTGGCAAGAGCTCTACAGAAAGATTGCAGTATATGTGCTCTGAATTGCGTTATTATGCACATACACACATAAATACGTTACATTGTTTTTGTGATCATAATCACGCCGTCTATGCAAAGCAGGCTCCAATCTCACATTCAGACACCGGGGGAGAACTTACGTTGTAAAAACAGATCTGTCAAGGGTTGCACAGGGTTGCCAGGTTCCCAAAAGGCTGTAGCTGTAACAGTTGGAGTCTCAAAAACACCCTCTACATGTGTTTGCTTCCAGTTTTTGTGCACTGCTGCCTTTATATGTGTTTATGCGCACAGACCATGTCCTGTGCAAGCAAGCACTGTGAAAGGGAACATATCCATTGCAGGAGTACGTATATGTAAGTACAGAGGAAATCTCTCTTCTCATTTATATAGAAAAGTAAGTATCATTAGGGCCACTTGTTGCCTTTGGACTCTAACTATTAAAGTACATTTATAAAGTAGCAAAGAGTACAACAGGAGTCTCTACCCAGTGGGAGGGAGAGTAACACAATGTAGATCTTATTACATATACAAGAAACACTGAAGACATGATCCTAAATGCATGAACTTAAACACACGTAAAGAATGTTTTATGGACCATTGATTTCTATAAAGTTTAAATAAAGATACCTTTTTATCTGTTGAAGTCTTTTCTCCTCATATATAATATTTTGAAATTACCCAAATCTGTGCATAGTTTCCTGTAGCAGAAGCTGACTGATTCGGATACATCTGCTTCAAACCCTAAAAAGCCGAAAAGCCAGAAAAGCCAGTGATTTATTTATGCATTTATTTTAATTATTAGACCTGACTGAAAGTATTCCATTGAGACTTGTTTTCCCCCTTTTTCCTTTAGAGGAACAGCTAAGAGCACATAAACACACATGAACATAACTATATATTTAACCCTTTGCAAAAGAAGAGCATTAAAATTCCACCTGTGAAAGCATGAGAATCCCATACACTTCATTTTTACACTACACGTATGTACCCACGAGAAGCTTTGGCTCATCCTCTTTACAAGCAGTTAGTTATTTGAGCCCTTTGATTAAATGATCTGTGAAAGATCAGTGTTCCAGAGTCCCAATGCTTTAATAGGATTTAATTGTATCTTTTTGGGTAAGTGCCAAAGTGATGGATGGAGTTATCACACATGACATTCTCTCCAAGTGAAAACACCATCTTTTTGGTACACTAAGCAGCACCAGATTGGCCAGGTAATAGTTAAGTGGTATTAAAATAAAGGAGCTGATACCAGCAAAACCCCCCCAAAGTACTGAGCTTGCATTTGCCTTTTGGGAGGACAGTACAGAGTCCAAATGCTCAAGGAATTTAAAATATAATCAGGTCAGAGATATTATATTGGGTATTTCTAGTGCAGATCAAAGGGAATTCTAAAGAGCTCAATTAATCCTTCTGTCCCAGCATGATGCCTGCTCCTACATAAGCAAAATCCTGTGGACTGGTGTTCATTATACAAAGGTGGTATCTTTTCAATGACCAGTTCACATTGCTGAGGATGTGCAGGAAAGCCCATGAAACATTGACTATTTTGCATGAAATTGTAGTTAAACATTAGATATTCTCTCCAAACTATTCCATACTTTGACCAGTTCTTATTAACATACACACATGCAATTTTCTTTCATATCCATTTTCTCTCTTGGAATTCAATCCTCCATGGAGATGGCATGCAGTTTGTAGGCAGGTAGGGCTAATGCAGATGATAGCCAGTGCAAAGATATTCTTACTGACTTTCTGTTGTATAAAAGAAGCTGTTTTTCTATGTAAACTCCAAGATGTTCGAGATGCCTCCTGTACATGGGCGCTTTCTTTGCTAGGAAGAGGCCGTCATAGGTGCAGCACACCTATATGAGCAGAAGGCAGGGGAACACAGCAAAGATGACATTCAAACATCTGTGATAAGGTGCAATTTCCCTCCCAACACTTCCCTCTCACAGCACCAAGTGGAGCAGAATCCCCAGTTCTCCCTGCCCGCTGGCAGCACGTACCAACCCAATGGTGTGCCCTACAGAGCTCCAGGTGCTGCTTCTGGCAGGGCCCCTCACCTCTGCTCTGAGCAAAGACAGCCTCAGGAGACAGCGGAAAAGGCTTGGCACAGCCTTGGATAGATTTACTTTGTGTTCTTGCAGGTATTTTATACCCTGTCTTCCTCTGGAGCAGGCAGAGCACTGCTCAGTTCAGTCCCCCAACAGGCATCTCACGCCTCAGTCCCTGGGCTCTGCCTCATATTAGCACTGAACATCTTCTCAGCCTTTGAAAACTACATGTTCTTGTTGCAAGAATCAACACATTTGAGTCTCTGTTAACTTAACACTGAAATAATATATACATACTTTCCCTTCTTGCACTGTACTACAAATATCAGAACAGAGAAAAAAAGTGCCACTATCCTATAGAACTGTCCAAACACTGTAAGCCAGAGTTCGGCAATTCCTGATACATAAATTACCCTATTGCTTCCAAGCCTTAAATCTACATGAACGAACACACACGGGTTTGCATACATTCGTTTTCTGGATCCACAGATCTCAGTCTCTTGCAGAAGGTGTGTACTACCAGAGAGCCTGTCCTCTTGTGTTTGACAGTGTGCCTCTGTGCTTGCTGCCACCACAGCTCTCCTAAGGTCTACAGGAAGGACTGCCCATTGCTGTATTTCAGGAAGGCTCGTTCTGTCTTAAAAAGATGCAAATTAGTTAATCAGCATTGGAAGTTAGACAGCCAGTTATAAAGTTCTTTACATATTCTCTGGCTGTCTTGCACTATCTGCATGAGACAGTGCAAGACAGATCTAACTATGATAAAAAAATCTGACCTAAGGCATCAAAGACATCATTGTTGATTGAACTAGGACTGGAGTGTCAGACTGGAACGTCAGAAGAAGTCTGGGGCGCGAGGAAGGCTACAAGAGCTGTGTCCTCAGCTGATGCCATGTCATTGAGCCCAAGAAGAAAGCCTAGTTCACATACAACCCTTTGTATAGGCACGCTCTAGCTGCCAACTTTAAACCCAAAGGATTTATTTTAACTGCCTCTCCGTTATTATAGGCTCTGCAAAAACACACACTCTGTAATGGGATCCCTGAAGGAAACTCCAAATGGAGAAAAATTCCAGCATATTTTTGCTTGCATTCGCAGACACAGGCAGAGACCAAGCAGGCCATATGGTCTAACTTTGACACCTCTCATCCATCAAACCAGTTAGTCCCTCTAGTACTTCATATACAAATCAGAAAAACCACAGGCTGGGCAGACATGAAGCTTCCTGCCCAGGAATGTTTGGGCTGCAGGAGCAAATCCTGCCATTGGGCAAGCAGAAGTTAGCACTTGAACAAAGTCTGAGATGTAGGGCTATGCTTGCCATTTGAGTGTTTTTAGGCATGTCTGAGAAGAAAGAGAGGTCAAACATCTTTCAGGTATACCAGTATAACTCCACTGACAACCCTGGCTTGTGCCAGTGTAACCAATAACAGCCTTTCTAATTATACATGCTAAGTAATGCAACAAAGGGCTTTGCTCATCCTTACTAAAACTTGAAGAATACCAACTAAAAAGTCTGTCTGTTTCCAAATGAGATGGGCTTTCTGTGTTATTTGTCATCACATGGGACACAATAACAGAACTGCTACTAATTTCTGCAATTATAATATCATTTTACCTGGAATTTCTTAGAGAAACCCCAACTCTCACCTTACTTTCCAGTTGGAGGGGAATTACAGTCAGTCCACTCAGGTCTATTTTGGTGCAGTTCATCAAGACAGAAACTGCTTTTTTTTTGTTGCAAAAACCTAAGGTGTCTCATGAGTGGGCTCTATGAATTATCAGCAATCACAGGTGGGAATAAGCTCTGATTAATCTGTGCCCATATGCCTTCATTTGATAGCTTGCATGCTATATCCCAATAACAGGACACCTGAGTTTTCCCAGGAACAGGAAAAATAATATGAAGTCAAAGTTAAAATTGAATAACAAAATGATACCCAGTCTTTTCTTTTGGTCTAGATGACCTCCAGAGGTCTATTCCAATTTAAATCATTCTGTGCTAATGAATTCTTCCATGAGGTTTGGGTTCGGCTATACGCATTCAAAACACAGACGAAGAACCACTGTTTCAGCCTTACTCATATCCCTTTGCTCCTCACCCAAAAAGCTCTACCAAGACTGGAAAGACTGTTGGTGGAGTGAAATCCTACTCAAGGTGAGTAAGGGTGCCCGCAGAATCCAAAATTTCCTGTTAAAATGCAGTTATGCATATTTGCGCACCACTCCACGCTCTGTGTTTGGTGGTTGGCAAGATGAAAGCAGGTGTGTTACCTTTCAGATATACTCTGTGACTAAACACATTTCCCCAAAGAAGCCATGAGTTTGTTATGACTGTTAACCATGGCTGCAGCAAAGACACGTCTTTTGGCCTTGATCCAAAGCCTGTGGAAATTGATGGAAAAATTTACCCACTTCCAAAGGTGTTCTGAGAGAGTTTTCTGCTCCTGCATAGTATGAATAATATTTTAAAGTATCACACTTAGGGCAGATAATCATTAGGAAACGCACTGCTTTGTGGGCTGTATAAGAAGAATACAATGCTTTAGCATTTACTTAATAAATCATAGCTGGGTTGGGGGAGGTGTGAAGGGAAGGACATAAGTAAATACCAGATAGAAGAAGAGGTCAGAAACGAAGAACTTCTTCAGAATTTCCATTGGAATGTCTTTTTGCACATGAAGACAAATGGTCACACCGCTTTGGCCCTTGTGCTTCTGCTGAATTCTTTTTAAAGCACCACTTACTTCACAAGGGAGAGATGTATCACAGGAAAAAGCCAGGACCAGCACAAACAGGAACAAGGTGAGAATGAGCAGGACCAGCTGTTCAGACTTGCAGAGCAAAAAAACCTAAACCAAAACCTAAATAAGACACATGATTAAATATGTGAGAACTGGCTCAGCTCTTTAATAGCTTGTTTGGATTAACATACCCACAAGGAAGAAAAAGACACCATTTGTGTTTGCAGTCTAAGTGCTCAACCGTCCTTAGCCCTGCACTGCTTCCTGAGAAAGAATGTCTCCACAGCTACTGTTGATGTGGCAAAGAGCTCAATCTGAAGAACACCGAGGGACATCTGCTGAGATGGAAAGGCCTGAAAAAACAAGAATGAGAGAATGACACAGTGGCCCCTCTTCTGCATGCCCCAAATTTCCTCTGCCCATCAGTAGAGCACTGGAGGTCAGCCTCTGAGTCAATCAGCCACCAAACCAACTTAAGAGAGCAAGCAGGAAGTTGCCCATTTCAACAACCACTTTAAAAGGAGACAGGCCATCAACCCTTTTACTTTGGAGGCATGCTTTCCTCTTGCGTAGCTTTGCCATCATTACAAACATTGCTGTAATCTGTTGCTCACCACAGTCAGAACAAGTTTAAAGTTTTCATGTCATGCAAAAAGCCTAATCTCTTCTACCTGAGATGGCCCTCAACAGGCAGCAGCTGTGCAGTGCTGTGTTACACGAAACTTGGCCATTGAGGCTTTGCAAAGAATCAATAGATAAATGAACAGCTGGACATATCCTTGCATCTTGGATTCTAGTGTGAGGTGTCCCTGCCCATGGCAGGTAGTGGAACTAGATGATCTTATGGTCCTTTCCCACCCAAACCATTTTATGATTCCGCGATTAACTCTGCCCCACAACTCCCATTGTCTCTCCAGGGCAGATAAGACTGGCCAGAGGCTGCTAAGCAGCCCCAGAGGGCATTGACCGCTCAGGTCCTTATTGTATAGATCCTAGAAAGCAAGTGAAGCTGTGGGTGGTATCTCTTTATCTGTTTCCAGGTCAATTGAAGAGCAGCATAGGTTGAAAGTTAAGGCTGAGGGAATGCAGTCGTAATTCATTTTCAGCTCTATATTTCTTCAGGAATGGTATCAAAGACTGAAGCATTATTACCATGAATCTTCTGAATCTGCAGAATTCTTCTGCAGTCAGAAATACTTTTTTTCCAGTAAATACAAGGTGTGCCATTTCTATCTCACAACTACATGTACAGGACTCTCACACAGGCTTCATTCAGACCACGCAAAATTCAGATGCCAAAGAAATTGTACGTAAAACTCTGCCAGAATGCACTGCCTTTCTAGCATTTCTTCTCCACAGCTGTCAGCTGTGCTGGGGGGAGCCCAGCTCCACAACACCGGAGCATCTGTAGTTACCAGCTACAAGTGGCACTAAGCTGCTTGTTCCTAGATGTCCTCTTCTCCACTTGGACCTTTTCAGTGGCTAAGCACAACCTTTTTTTCCTGCTCTCCTGCACTCAGATATAAGGCTTCTGAGCAGGGATCCAGAGAGGTTCTTCCCAGCAATTTCAACAGCATGTTTTTCATCAGAGTGTTTTTTCCCCCTATGGAGTTATTCATCTACCTCTTCCACTTGGATTTCTGTTTTTCTGGACTGTCGTACCTTTCCTGACATCAGAACCCAAATGGAAATAATCACTGAGCTGTGCTAGCTCAGCACAAAAGATGACTTTGCTCAGATCCAAACCAGTTTGGAGAAGGAAGTTTCTCTGTGTGCATGTTTACGATGTTTTCTGAGAGTGCCTACAAAGCCACTCTTTATGATCTTCCTTTGTATCAGCAGTCTGAAGAAACAAGCTCTTTAGGCAGTGATGGTATTTCTCTTGTGTTGCAGACATGAGTGTGATTCAATATATTCCTGGAGCACTGTGGCCTGACTTGTTTTCAGAAAAGCAGTCAATGATCTTGGATTCCCATCTGAGACATCTGACTTCCAGAGGGGAACGTCAGGAATTTCCAAAGAATCAAACCCCCATACCCAGCATATGTTTTGAACTGGGCACCCAAAACAAATGGTCGCTTGGAAGGAGGCTACTGTTTTCTGAGCACTCCCAAATATCTCTGAGTACTCTGATAAGGCAGTGATATGTCCACCAGAAAACTGCAAGCTCTTTAGAAATGCCAGGCACCAGAAAAGAACATTAATAAAGGCCTATTTGATATTAAATTGTTTAAAAAGAAAAAAACAACTAAAAAATAGGAAAGAAAAAAGAAAAGTGTGGCAAGGCCACTGTTAGCTCTTAAAACAGGAAAAACTTCCAACTCACCCAGTTCAGTGGCGTGTCCCTGGCAGAGTTGGGGTTAAGAGTGGCCCAGCCAGAGGAACACCACCAGCTCCCAGCAACCAGCCAGTCGCTATTTGCTGCCAAAAATCTCCTCTGGGATCACTATGCCTATGTATTTGCTATTCTGCCTAGAAGGCCCCCAGTAAAGGACAGGGATAGAGCACTAGAGAAGGGAGGAAGGGGATGTATCGCACTGGCATCCCAGAACAGGACATGATACCTGGGCTCCACCAACTGGTTACGGGCTCTGAGAGTTTGATCTTTAACTCTGACTCAGGCCTTACGCTCACAGTTCCACACCGGCTGAAAGCAGGCTCCGGACTGCATGAAAGCTAAAACCGGAGCAAGGGAATTCTTGCCCTTGGCATGAACAGCTATCACAGCAGCTGGCCGAAAATATTATAATACATGGGAATCTGGCAGGTGGCTGCATAGCTTTTGGGGAAATATTCTGTATTGCCCAAGAAAGCAGGAGACATGAGAAAACACATTTTGCATGTGCTGCAAAGGGATAAATAAAAGATTTAAATAATATAAAAGATACCATCCACGTTTAATGTTAAATGTAAAGCTCATAAATTACTACAGAATCTTCCCATGTCCTGAGAGCAAAGCAAGATAACTCTCAGGGAAGGGATACCACGTACATACCTCAAGTTCTCTAGATGGCATAACAGGTCAACAGGAGATCATGCTGCTGCAAATACTAGAGGAGGCACTTAGTGGTCTGTAGGCTCTGGAGCCTTTTTCCCATGCACAAAATGAGCTAGGACCTCCTGCATGGGCAGGGTTACGCCATGCCTTTGCAACGTGGACAACACTGAAGCCTCATCTGACTTCCCAGGTAATCCTGTTTCTCCAGAAGCATTTTGACACTTGCAGATGTTGATCTAATCGTAGATAATACAACAAGTTGGATTAAAATTCCCAAAGCTGAAGACAGGGCTTCTGTCCATCACAGAAAGGATTCACCATTTTTTCCCCATCCTGCTACATACTTCTTCCAGAGAACTGTAAATGCTTTTGGAAAAGAAGAGGAAAAACAATGACAGAAGATTGTGAATATCTGTACAAGCCATCAATTTCTGAAGAATTCTCTCCAGAACAAGTTTTCGTATGTTTTGGGATGTTTTTCCGGCAGTGAAGATGTGACGCTCACAATTTAATACAATGATACTCATGAAATCGGAATTATGCCCATAATGTTTTGCACTGGTACCACCCCCAAGAAAAGCCAACTTTCTACAGTCCTCATTCTCTTCAACAGAACTCTAAAAATACACTGATTTAATTCTGTGAGTTTCTCTTGGCTCAGCAATTCGAATATATAAGTAGTTAGAAGACAAATTTATCCTGGAGAAATGGATTTACCCCAAAGATGCATCCTTTAGTTTTTAATTATATTTTTTCAAAGCTATCTAATTAGATTCAGATTAATACTAAATCAAATTCAACAGTAGATCTGTGACCAATCAGTGAACACTTCCTATACATTGCCATGTATGCATTTTTAGACATGCATTTTTGCAGCTAGTCAGTAACTTCACATTTAGCAGGCAATGCCTGCAACGCTCGGGTCCCAGGCTACCATAAATGCTTCTGTATGTACAGTTATTGGTATGTGAGATTTATTCTTAGACATCTTTAGTGAGAGTTACAAATTTGTGGACTTATTTTACCCCATTTCTTGTTTCTGAAAAAACTGAAGCAGCCCTTACCCAGAAGCGGGGAAGAAAGATCAGTTCCCAGTGTAAAGGTACTGGCCATCCTCCTTGGCCATGCTACCTGCAAGGTGGAACACATCCAGTCCTGCTACAGGCTCTATTTTTCGGTAGTATTTAGATGCCTCATACTTCACAGAGTGTTTGCCTGTTGCAAATGAGGCCTGAGGGGCTCTCACACATCATCTAACACTTCATACAGGTATGTGAAAGGTGCTATATTATGTTCTAGGTTCAAGTACAGGCTCTCTAATTCTTCTTTTAATTTTCCTCTCCTTTTTCCTTCTTCTAGAAAAGTGTCCGTAAAACCAATGCCTTTAACATCATCATGTGTTTGGCCACAAAAGTTGCAAACTCACTCAGAACCAAGGAAACGCTGCTCATGATCTGACTGTTTGCCAGTTATTTGCCTTAATGTTTTAATCTTATGCAGCTTCATAAAATAATTCCATGCAAGTTTGGTTTTTTCGGACATTTGATCAGTCCAGCTTGCCTGCTAAAAATGATGCTTGACTCACATCCTGGCAACAGTGTTTATTTGATGTGTGCTGGTGAAGCACTCTGCAAAACTGTGCTCAGGCTATTCCAAATTTAGCCTCCTACATCTGTGTGTATTAGTGTTTGGGTGAGTCTTGAATTAGCAGTGTGTGTCAAGTGGGTGACACAAGCTGATCAGCACACCTTTGTTGCTGAAGTTCAGTGCTGAAGAAGTCTTTGGACAGAAAATACCTGGTGTTCCTTGTGGGCTTTTTTAAGATCTGTTTACATTGGGTAGCTTTGTGCTACAAGAAAATCCAAGTCGCTTTAGACCATGTTTATCCTCAGCCAAACTCCAATTACTTTTGTATTTCTCTCCAAATAAAACTACTTGCTGTAAATCCAAATCCATTAAAAATGTGCAGCTGTGAAGTTAAATCCATTCCTATGCTCATAAATGTCAAACCATGGGGTCAAAGATTTTTAAAGGGAGGCATACCTGAAGACTAACTGGTGAGGGGAAGAGGCTGGCCACACACTGTGTTTCACATGGGAATGCACCAGCAGGATGCTGTTAAGAAGGGAGTTTCTCACTAAAAGTAGCTGTGCTCAGTTGGCTGAATTGGTCTTCCAGCACACGATGAGCAATGTGCAACATGAGTGCCTTGCCAAGGAGCACCCTTCAGGATCACGACAGCTTTGGTGGGAGAGGAGGCGTCAGGCTGATGCTCCAGCCAAGTCCTGGCCTGAGATTGCATATTGCTTACTGAAAGTTTCTTGCAGTTTCAGTTCAGTGACGTATTCCCTGCTCCTGCTCCCAGAGGTGGAGAGATCCAGGGGCTGGTTCGTTCTTCAGAAATGGGAATGAAATCCTCTGGTTCCTGTTTACAAGAAGCAAGCAAACACGTAGCTGCCTAAATGGACAAGTGGCCAACTTCACTTTATGGGCATGTCCTCAGCGGCTCCACCACTCCCCATAGGTTTAACTGCACAGCTTGTGCTGCTGCATGCCAGTGCTGATTGGCTTTGTTCATCAGCAGAAGCAGCCAGCATGCTGGTGTGGGCAGTGGGAAAGGGCAAGTGCCTCCACCACCACCCTTTCACCATTACCATTGCTGAAGCCACCGTGGCTTCTGCGTGGCTGTGCAAGCTGCAATCACACCACGGGTGTTGGGTCCAGGCACAGGCTACGACGACATCTTTCCTACCACGTACATGATAAACTAGGTTGTATTTTCACTGAGCAAAGGCATTCCTTCCCTGTGCTCTGAGAACAAGGCAGCACCCCATCCCAAGGAGCCATTGCCTTGCTGATGGCCTCTCTCTTACAGTGGGACAATGCATCTCCTTCAGGAGACGTGACTGTTCCTGTTTGTAACATATGCAAAGCTGTGGAGGATGATGGGGCTGCTAAACTTCACTTCTCTAACTCATTCCTACCTGAGATGATTTACCTTCGGGGCCCAACATCAATCTGATTTTGGACTGCATCAGATTGCACCAAAAAAGCAGAGGATAGAGAAACAGCAGGGAAACGGCACCAGGTTTTAAACCAAGCTACCTGCTGCCAGCCCTGGCTCTGCACGCTCTCCATTTCACACCAGACAAGCAGGGTGACACACAAAAGCCTTACTGCATTCAGAACATTTCTTTTCAGGATGAAAGTGTAAGTATTCCCAGCCAAGCACAGCAAACTCAGCTTTGCCTGCCAAGATTTGTTGCATTTTTCTTTAATTACAGCAGCAGCCAATAGGTTTAAATTTGAGAACCAATGAACAGACTCCCTGTCTCTCCTCCCTCTTCACTGATGGTTTGAATCTTCAAGAAACAGCTTCATAGTCTTAGTCTGGGGAGCCTTTAAGCACACGCTTATCTTCAGCTAATGCACTGCAGTCTGGCGCATGTTTGCCAAGTTTGGTGTGTGCTCAAGTGCTGTCTGTGGTGGAGGCTGGAATATACTCGGTTCACAACTCCAAAAGAATGTGATTGCCATGAATTAATCTTGCATCAGAGAGGATTTTTTTTGGAAGGTCTCCTCTTTAAACAAGAATCCACTGTGTTTTTGAGGCTTCTAGATCAAAGCTGCTATATAAAACAACCCCACAAGTATTTCAGTGCTGCACAGATACAACATTACGGGTTGTATATAGTTTGCAAAGTGTGGGAGCCTTTTGCATGAAAGGTACTCTGCACATACATAATATCACCATCATCATTATAAATGCATCAAAGGCACAGAAGCCTAAGCTGATTTATTATGGGCACCTGTCCCTGTATAATTTTCTAACACTGTCTGCCTGGGAGAACTGATGAGATCCCCACTAAATTGGGGTAGCCTGTCATTTTATTCAGATTGAAATGGATTTTCTTGCCTTGAATTCCTGGCAGATAGAAAGCAATCAAAAAATAATGGCTTGCAGATAATAAAGTTGCATGTCGAGCTAGGCACAACGGATAAACAGCTTTCAATGCTTTTCCTGCACACATTTACATCATTTCATTAGGAGATGAGCAAGGCCAGGGTGAGAGACAGAACAGGGGCAGAGTGTTTGCCATTTGGCCCCCCAAAATACATTTGAGACCCTCCTTATAAAGGTGGCTCTCCTCATACTTGACAAGAGCCAGAGAGATGGACACCCTGGCAGAAGGGTAGGCAAATAGTTTCCCTTCCTTCAGATAAGGAACACTGATAATGTTCTGCTGAAATGGTATCTAACACGGGCTTTTGTGTATTTTGGCCTCAGCATGGCACCACATCTCCTGCTCTCATCTCTGGAGAGTTCTTAATGTCTAAGTGACGCATTTTGTGGAGATTTCAAGAAAAATACAGGCATCCTAGCCAGCTTTCCCTCTCCCAGGCTACACGGGAAGCTGAAACTCAGTACATAATGGCCTGCCTTGGTTGTCAACAGAGTCACACTGGCCCAGGACAAAGCCCTGCTTGAACCCTGCAGCTCCATCATGCTACTGTGGCCAAAGCACACCAACT
Organism: Strigops habroptila; assembly: GCF_004027225.2. Lineage (NCBI taxonomy): Eukaryota > Metazoa > Chordata > Aves > Psittaciformes > Psittacidae > Strigops > Strigops habroptila. Next base: position 148,051,924 of record NC_044277.2, on the reverse strand, counting down.
TCACAGCCAGCAGCAGACAGGACAGAGGCGGTGTTATTGCAGTGGGCTGACTCTGATTCCCCAGCCTGGATGACCAGGTATCCAGCGGGACGTGCCTACAGAGTCTTGGTTCTCAGGCTCCAGAGCCAACAACTTAGTTGCTCCATCACCCTGTCCCTGTCACCTCCTTTTCCTTACCTGATTGAGCCTGATATAAAGTCCCTTAATAAATTCTTCTTGGAGTATGAAAAGATATCTGAAGCCCGTGCTTGATTCATTCCTTCCTTTCTTGCTGTGTCTGCGTACGTACTGCAAAGCTGAAAGCAGTGGAGTTACCAGCAGCTGCCTGCAGCTCATCTGTTGGCAAGGCTGGAGCTGAACTCACATTCTCCAAGTGCCAGAAAGATAGACCTTCTGGAAGGAAGTATCGGGTGAAAGAGCAGGAAAGCGAGTTTGCTTCCAAACAATAAACATGCAGAACGGAAATAATTGAGGTACTAGAACAAGGAGGAGGGAAAGCAAAACAAACTGTAACAACAGATCCCCAGATGAACTGGTTTTCCCTAGTAATAGGGAAGGGGGAGGAAGGGGAAGAGGCAAAAAACAAACCACAACTTTACGTAGCTCAGAACTGACTGGAAAACGATTTCTCGCTTTGTGATAAACCCTGAGGACTTGCTAACTCTTTATGCCGAGTGTCACAGTGACAAGCTGGCATCGTGATGGTTCTGGCAAAACAAAGTGAAAGACCTGCCTGCCTCCTGGCTGACCCACCACCGAGCCAGGCAGCTAGCTGCTTTGCCTGGTTTCCTTTAAAAGACACCAACAAAATCGACCTATTTCAGCAGAGCATTTCATTTCTACCAACTCACCATCTTCTAGCAGTCTTCTGTCTGACCAGGGGATGTCCAAGGGCTCCGTGAGGCCAGACAATTCCAGCTATAAATATTTTTATTATGGGATACCACGATACCTTTCTGTTGAAAGACAAAGACAAGGAACAGTAAAGGCCAACATCCTCTACTACCAGTCAGCACTTAAGCTGTGTGTGAATGATACTTCCAGGCTCCTAAGCAGATAATTTGTGCATCTCTTGAGGTGCAAGGGAAAGAGGAACAAAGAATTCTGGAGAGGTGGGAAGCATGCACACACACACACACACACACACACACACACACACACACACACACACACACACTGGGGTAAGTGGGAAAATGGACTTTTTTTTGTGCCTTCGCAAATGGACAGATGTAAAGGTACGTGACACTGTTTGCTACAGCACAAGAAGAGGTGTTTTCAGAGCACTGAATTCAGGCACCCAGCCTAGCTGGTTAAGTTACCTGGCTTGCCTCCTTAAACTCCCTTAATAGAGCAGCTCTCCTAGAGGCAATTCAGAACAGGAGCCTGACACAGGCTCACTGAATTGCTCCTGGAAGCGAGTCTCTCTCTCCCCACCTCTGCTTTTCTACTGACTCCAGAGGGAACCTGGAGAGCCTAGCTGGCTAGCTTAAGCAGCCAAGTTGGGTGGCTAAATTTGGGTGGTCTGAACACCTCTGCTTCTTCCTGGGCCCTGGATTAGGATTTGAGCTTTGTCTTTAACATCTGCATTTGCTGAAAAATTACATTATCCATTAATGTTGCTATGCTTCAGGTGAAATATATTTATGTGAGGCATACCTTATTTTTCATTTGTCCATAGGGTATGGAAGTGTGGTGTGTTCAAGAACAGAAGGACAAGGGGTAAGTTGATAAATAACCTGGAAGCAACCAGAAGTTCACATTCACTTTGGGGCATTGCCTCTATCAGAGGCTGCATCTTCCTGCTTTCTGAGTCACAGGAGTGAATAATGAATATCAATGAAAGCCCTCAGTGATTGTATGAGCAATGTGGTATTGTTCACTCCTTGTTCACCAGCTTTATAATGAATTCTCTCTTAAGCACGTCTGCTCTCTGTCTGGTTTTCACAGCCTTCCAAATATGAACATGCCTCCCTAGCTTCAGCTTGCATTATTGCATTCCAGCATACTCGCTTTGCGTGACATACCAGTTACCTTCAAACGAACTTTGGGCTAAGTTTGCAAAGTCTAATTCAAAGGCTGTCATCTCAAGAAGCTAAATGTTTCACTGCTAGGTATACTGAAGCTAAGCACTCACCAGACATTTAGTTGGGTGGTACTTTCAGGCCAATGAAATAATATGCAGCCAGCTGGCTCCTGCATTTCCAAAGCTGGCCTTCAACAGTGCAGGCACAGACCAGATTAGGAAGCTGAATCATAAATGATTCCTTAAACAAATAAACCAACTCACTTGTCTGTGGTCCCAAGTGCCCAATCTTTATCATAGCAGGGTAAGCTACCTCTTCTGTGCCACAGTGACAGTTTAAACACACCTGTACCTCCAAGCGCTTGGCATGCAGGAGAAGAGCACTGGACAAACCAGGTCATATCGCCCCAAGCAGGCAATTGGGAGAATGACATGGTCCTGCATCTGGAGCATCGTTCCTTCCCCGGGTGATGCAGAATCACCAAAACCGTCACATTTTTGTAGTTCAGGCCTCTTGCTGCTTCCTGAACAGACAAGCCTGTTAAAGAGAAATACGCATTTATCATGAGAGCAATCCAAGCATGAATCCAAAAGGTCAGAGTGTAGATCTATAGATGAAGATGGAGTTATTGTTACTAACTCATTTTTCAAAGTAAAATCACAAAGATTCTGTATCCTGCATCTAACCTTCTCGTATCATGGAGTGGGGTGGTCGTGTGGTGGAGAGACAGAAATGATGCTTATAGTTTCCCCCAGCTGAAGAGGCATAAAAGAATCCATATATACTTGGATTTGTGCAGACAAACATCAGAGAAGAAAAAAAGTAATTTTTCCCAAGCTCCTGTTGCCTGATTTTTCACTATGCAGAACACAGACCTGCAATATATTCCTTAACTAGGGGTAAGTTTGAAAACATCTGGCCTGGTCACATCATGCTTGGCATGGATGAAAATTCATATATAAACTCTAATAACCAAGATCTACTGATAGGCAAAAAATGCTGAGATTTTGTTGTGTATACTTTGGAAGAAGTAATTACATTTAGTTATATAACCAGCTATACAACACAGGTTGTCCTCAAAGTAAGTGGTAGTTCCATGCATGAAGACTTTTGATGTGCGTTCCAAGAATTTATAATAAATCAAGGCATAAACGGGCTTTTCAGCGGTGCAGGTTGGAAATTTTACAGGGAAACAAAGTTTCCTTGAAAAAAAAAAAAAAAAAAAAGCCATTGCTTTTAAACAATCACTTTGTTTTCACCAAACTTTTACCAAATCGAAGATTCTGGGCCACATGCGGGTTCTTGAAGAGTTTGTCTGAGGTTATAGGTCCTCAGACCCTGGAAGCCCTCAAAGCAGCTCACACGTGCATCTGCTCCGGAGCCGCATCCCCAGCCCCAGAGCAGGCAGTCCTGAGGGTTACCATCCTGCTGGCAGAGCTGCTAAAACCTGAGTGCTCCTGGCTCCAGGGCTCACCTCCACCTTAGGAAAGGGGGCTCTGGAAGCTGCTTGCAACCACCCCAAGAAATTACTGTTTTGGAATATTGGCGGAGCCAGGAGAGCTTCCAGCTTGATTGCAGAAAACTAAATAAAAGCTGGATTCTCATCAGAATCCAAACAAGCTGAATTAAAATAAGACATAATCCTGCAAGCCTCTGCCTGGTGTGTGGTACGTTCAGTATCAAATGTCTCGGTTTGCTCCAGAACTGGAAGCAGTTTTGCCAGTACACAAGGCAGGACTATCTGCTGGTGCTTGCTCAAGCCAGAGTGGGCTATGTCTTATCAAATCTGTCAAGGGTATAATAAGAAAGCTCATTTTGGGTACAATTAGTGTAACATAGAAGTAAGTTTCTCCAGTCACCCTTGAGAAGCTTTGACATATTTACCATGGTCAGCACTCAAGAGCTCGCGTTCCAGTGCTACAATGCAAAAACAAGCAACGTAAGAAAGACGTTCTAAATCCTCATGTTTCAATCCAAAATGTGCATCCTTCCTAAAACAAAACAAAAATTCTAAATAATGAGAGACAAAACTTAAACTATTCAAAAGAAAACGTGAAGAAGAAAAAGGCCGGGGGGGACCTTGTCTAAACTCTAGAATAAGTAGCTTGAGTATCAACAGAAAAACTGTGAGGGATAAAAAGCATGTAGACCCATTTTGTGCTATGTGTCTGCAGGAGCTGGCCTGCAATAGTCTTAATATTTGGTCCTGGAGGCTGACAGCCAGTCAATAGCCAGAAACTTTAGGCTGAGGGATTGGTGGGGAGATTTAGACCACCTGATATGACCCCTCAAATTCACGCACGATATTTTAATTCATTTTATTGTGCCTATCCTGAAATCCTCTTTCTTCCACTACTACTGGCCTCAAGTCAGTAATACACTTGAAAGCATACGTGTATCTTTAATATATCTTTGAACTCTTGAGTAGCCCCATTATCTTCAATGAACTTGTGCAAGTACCTTCCTGGGGCCTATGTACGCTCTTACTCAACAGCACTGGCCAGAAGAGCCTCACTTTCTTCTTTTTTTTAATTAAGTAGAGCATGACAATAAAGATTCTCTAAATTACATCCCTCATTAACCAATAGAAGCATTCATTTTGATGCAGTCATTATTTCTACTTCACGGCTCCAAATTGAAGCAACACTATTCTTGCGACAAAGGTTTAAAAACACATTCAGTGTTTTACATAGCTCCCCATGGTGACCTAATGTATCTGGAGCTGTAGTACAGAGATACATTAAAGGTATTACCTTATTTTGGTTATTTAGATACATCAATTCACATGTGCAGGTGGCTTTCTATCAGATCTTCCTTCGCAGGCGTGAAGGACTTGGTCCATGGCAGTCTGTCAGGACTTGGTAGGACTGAAAATTGATTGCATTTATCATATAAGTTTCTCACAGTACCTTCAATGTTTCTCTCATAGCCAACGTTCCATGAGCTCTCTCATGCACTTTGGCCATCTTCAGAGAAATATATGAAAACCCTATTGTCAGTTTCAAGTTTGGAGCCTTATAAATTAATGCAGTGATCGCAAACAACGTGAAAAGATCTAATTCAGTAGACACATTTATAAACAGGACATTCTTCTTTCCTACCAAAGTAATAACAAATGCTTTTTCTTGCTGAATGGCCTCCACAAAATGGGCTACATCTATTTATGCAAAGTTAATTGGGTCATAACATTTACTTTTCCTGTTCACAGATGAACAGCTTCTTATAAATCAAAATTGAAGCTTTGCTTCATTTCTAGTATGCTATTTTTAAAATACTTCTGGTGAATACCAGACATACTTCTTTCTTATTCCAAGATTTTATTTTTATGACGATATTTGGAACAAGAAAATTAATCAATTAAATCAGCTTGTAGCTTTTCAGACATCACACTTTGCCACATGACAGGTCTCCACTCTTTTTTAAGCTGAAACGCAATCCGGATTCTTTACTGAACTTATGTTAGAGCTTTTCAAAGGACTAAACCCACCAATTAATAAGTATGCATCATGCAGGTAACATCATCCTATTGATTTTGATTTGAATGTAAATATATTCAGTCATTCAGTGTTGATCTGAAGTCTACGATAAAAAGACACTTTATATGTCAAAGGTGAATTACCTGTTACTGTAAAAACAGCATAGTATAATCTTATTAATAAAATTATCTGGCCCTGTTATGAACGTGTTTATTCTAACTATTGGAAGCCTGTGCAAGAAAATACCTTCTAATTTACACACTAAATGTATTCACAGATACGGACGTACTTCTTTCTATATGCACATGCACGTATGTATATATATGTAGCACTGAATAACATTTGAAAAGTGCCAGTCTACATGGGGCTGCCCTCAGTGCCAAGAAAATAATTAATGGATAGCTGCAATAATTTTCTAAATTATAGGTACAATAATAATATATGGGCTTGAAAAGGGGCCATGGTAATATTTTTGACACAGTGTGAAGCTATTCTTTCCTCTTTATAACTCTGTAACAAAGTTATTAAACACATGCATAAATCCCCAATAACCTGAATTGAACTGCAAAATGTGCTTAAGGGCTTTGCATAATGGGCCTGGGACTTGGGAGGTCAGAAACAGCACACTTCTACTTCCCAGAAACTACTGATATTTTAACATTTTTCCAGTTTGAAGTGGAGCAAAAGATAAAAACATGAAAAATCTATTGATGCCATCCAAGTAAAAAAAGAACTCCCCATTTATACATTTTCCCTCTCAACAGTATAAGATCAAGATAACCTGAACAAACTCTTTCAGTTTCAAAAAAGTACAGATTCCAATCTCATTTTTTCTTGAGCTTTTTTTTAAACCCACCAGCCAGTATTATTTGTAGGTTTAATCGTGCACCACAAATCTTGATATCTATCCTACCTTCAGCATTCCTGCTGAGTTTCTATGATGCTGCAGAAGTTGATCTGTGTGTTTCTTTACACAGTAACTAGAGCCTGGGATGCGTGTTTCATGGCTCCAGGTTACGAATCAGTGGCTGGGTATCTTTTACAATGGAGTTCAGGTGAAACCATGCCTAGAAATACTGCACATCATTTTGGGAGCAACTCAATACTTGAAATGTATCGACCCTTTGCAGAGGAAAGCAATGAAAAGATGCACTGTTGGAGCTGGGGAATCATATGCACTCAAAATTATGTCTTAAGAAAATATAATTCACCTAACTCCAATAAGAGACCTAATTTAAAACAGGCTTGCTCATGGCAAGGTGCTTATCCTTCTGTTATTATTTATGCTGCAGTAGTCTCCAGAAGCCCCAGGTCCCCGTTGTGCCACATGCTGCACAAATACAGAGTGATGATACATATATTTATTTTTAGGGCATTAGATTTCCTGGCTCCTGAGTTAACAGGTAAAGCAGTGATTACTGAGGATGCCACATATACCCAGGCAGCCAGCCACAGAAAGTAATTTCAGCCTCAGCCTTTGTTTTAAACAAACACCTGCATTTTCATATGGAGAAAAGCATTTGTTTCACAATGAGCTGTCACAGCATGTTTGCCTGCTAATGAACCAAAAGCTCTTTGAATTCTGTCTCCCATCCTTCCCACATTGAAATTTTGCCAGCCCTGACTATCCCCTTCATTGATTTTTGTTGTTTTAGTTTCTTTCTTTTCTTTTTTTTAATCCCTAAACAAAACATTCTTGCTTAGCTCTGCAGTACTCTGTAACTCCCATATCATTCACTGCAGTGAGAGTCCATGTCTACATCCACAGGAGAAAGCAGATCACTATCACTGCTATACGACACAGGTAGTTCCTATTTGTCAGTATTTCAGTGCAAAAATACACTCTGTGGTCAGGACAGGGACTTTGAGACAAGGTTGCTTGTCTCATCCAGGACTGTGGTATAGGATACTGCACTCCCGAGAGTCCGCATACAACCCAATCTGGTCCTGCCGGTGGCTGTACACTCCAGTCTACTAAATCCCCAAAGATTTCCATGGATGAGGCCCTCCTCTGATGTCAGAGTGTCTGGCACATCGCAAAGCACTCCCCATGCAAGCCAACCCTTGCTTTTAGCATCATAAAACTTAGAGTCAGCCTTTTCCTTTCTGTATCATCTTGAGACGCGCTCCAGAGGAGTTTTACACAAGAAAGTCTGTCTTCTTTGGGCTCCTCAATCAAGGCAAGTCCTTTGGCAATTGTGGCATTTAACCTTTCTGCCCCCTGGGTTGAAGCACATATTGGAAAAGTGAAGTTATCCAAAACACACAACCTAGGAAACTTCTCATGGGGCCCATTATATCATCCGAGGAAGAGCAACTGAGTCATATTTAAGTATAGGAATTAAAGCATAAAAATAGCCAAGAAATCCTTAACTCAAGTGCCTGCCCCAAACTCACCCCTCCTCCCGTCCCTTCTGCCTTCCCATCATGCGTGGACTTTCCCCTCTGCCCATAAAGAGTGTTTTCCTTGCCTGCATTATACTACTGCACGTATCTTGCCAAAACCTTACTTCATGGCAACGCGGAAGGGGGCTTTGGGGATGAAGAGGGTCCCTTGTGACCAGGGCTGGGGATGAGAAGGTGCTGTGGAGGCTCTCTGCTGGCCAGCAGTGTGGGGAAATGTGGGCACAGGGGTGTCGGTGCCATCACAGGGCATCTTTGTGGGGTACCCTGGTCATCTTCAGCACTTTGCAATAGGAAAAGTCTCTTTTAAGCTCCCATTTTCCTTCCAAATCCTCCTTCCCTGACCACCAAACTCCACAAACCACACTTCTTTTTGGAGCTACACAGCTCAGAGGTACTGAGAGTGGGTAAAGGCAGGAGATGAAATGGCTCACCAGCCTACTCCTCTCCCTCTTCCTGCTTTTTGCAGGAGCCAGCTGGGCTGTCCTTGTGGGGCTGGCATGCAGGTCCTCATACATTAGCCCCCAGCAAAACTCTCCCGGTAAGAGGGCAGGGCCACAGCCCTGCTCTAGCTCGCAGGGCTATGCCAGGCAGGCAAAGGGCATGCTGTCTGCTGCCAAAATCCTCACGCTGGCACGGTGGTGCTTCCAGAGGCATCACATCTACCTTTGGCATAGGGCCACCAGCAGCACATCCCCAGAGGGTCGCACCCCGAGCAGCCTTCTCCTTGGGCCAGCTCACAAACCGAAATGTAGTTAAGCTGAGACTGTAGTAAGCATAGGCTTTGCTCCTGCAACAAAGTTCCCCTCTGTTTTGTCACCCGCTCTTTGAAACTAAAAGCACCTCATAAAAATATAATATAGAAGAATATAGCAAGCACGAAATGCACATCATGTTCCCTCGGAGGCTAGGCTGCTGTTCCACTGTGCTGACTGAGGGATCAGAAAAACCCTATTAATGTTAAGGAGAGGGGAAGGGAGGTGCTTTCAGCTCAGAGGCAGAGGATACAGGGCTGTGACTCAGTCTTCCCGCTGCCCTGCTGCCAGCCCAGCCAGCGAGTTACCCCTGCCCCACGCTCCCTGGGGTCTGTTCTCTGCCTTCCCTTCCAAGTCTTTCAGACATATGGGGATGCCAAGTGCAGCTGAGGCTTTGAAACTCCTCCTCTACGCAGGTAAGAGACAAAAGTAGAGTATTTCCTTTAATCCTTGCCGTGACCCAGGTAGAATGACGCTGGTTTACAACAGATGAGTTTTAACATGGAAGAAAGAAAATGAAACAAAACAGATAGGTATATGGTAAAAGTTCTCAGCTGCAGGTCTTCTAGACACTTATTGTCATTTTTACTCTACCACACATCTGTTCTACACTTCCAGGGATACCAGGCAGCTAATACTAACAACAAATAGTATATCATTCCCACAGCAGAGCTTAACCAAGAAATAAAATCAGAATCTGCCTTGCTTTGAATGGTGGCTGAATTTAACCCTTGGATGTTGATGTCAGATTAAATTTAGAACAAGGAAAATCCTTTATTTGCAACTAGATGCTTACCAGGTTTGAAAGGACTGGAGTGGTTTTCTTGCTACTCGATTAAAGGGAATGAGCAGGCCAAAAAACCATTTTTAAGCAGTCTTGAAAGACAAACTTAAAAGAAATACCCCAATAACCAGAGGGGAAGGTGGTAGGGTGGGATAGGATTTTCTTCTCCTGTTTATTAAAAACACACCTTGGGCACCATTCTAATCTGATTTAAGCATCACGTGAGGTGTATTCATTACATGGGAAAATTGCCTCAGTGCTTTCACTGACACAGTTTGGACCCAGCCTGCAAAAGCTACTCTGCATGCAGAGGACTCTGCAGCACACAGAGATGGAGCACAGTGGAGGGAAGAGCAGCCAAAAAGTAAAAAGGGAGTAACCCGGGGAAAGTCACCTGAAAAACAGCCAAAGGTGGCTTGAGGCTTAGTAAGCAAGGATGTCCTGCTCCCAAAAGCTGCAGAGCAACGGCAACCTGGAAGTGTGGGTCCACTGGTAGAGGGGAAGGGAAAGGATTAGTTTAAACCAGTGAGATCTGAAAGGTCTTGGAGCTGCACCATAAAACTGAGCAAATTAGTCAGCAAAATAACGTGTGAAACAGCCAGCTCTTCCTGGATGTGCCGAATCGTGCTACTGCACCATTGCAAGGCTTATACCCTGGAGGCACAGAAACCCCAGAACAAGGCATCGGTAGCAAGACTCCTGTCTTCCAGCCAGAGCAAGGAGTATCCATGGGTCTCTGGGGCTAGGGGACACTCGCTTCACCATACATGGAACTGGAAAACAACTCACAGTAGTAGGCAGATGACTGCAACAGGGAGCAGCTAACTGAAGCACCTTACCGAAGGTGCAGTGAGCAGGGGAGAGCAGCCTCACACCGCAGGGTTAACAGCCACTTGGCAGGGGCTCCCTCCATGCAGCCAAATCCACGCTACACCTCAACGGAGCTATGGGACTTGACATCAACCACCATGTGCGTGGGATAGGGGAGGTAGCGCAAGAGGAGCAGCCAAGGTCTCATGTAATCAGCAATCTCTGCTCCAAGAGGAGGACTTATTATTCAAAAACAGCCAGTTTTCTGGGCAACAGCCCAGTACTTTGCTAGAGGTCTGTAGAAACTGAATCCAGCCTTTTCCCCTTGATGCCAGCCAAAGGCATTGCAATAGGCTCGCTGTATCACACTTACTTCTCTCTCCAAGTAACACAGCTTGCGAAATCATCCTGAATGTCTCCAGGGTTAAATCTCAACCTCTCAGAGTATATCAGTCAGTTACTAAAAGGCCTCAGTGCAACCTTAGCAGTTGTTAGGTAAGTCTAGAATTACTGTCTTGAAACCGAAGTATACTCCAGGTCCTTATAAACAGACACAGTTCCTTTGGAAAACTCTCCCTACAGACCTCTGTACTGCATGGAAAGGCACGTTTATCCCAGTCTCACCCTTACGCACAGCTGGAACAGGTCTTCTGCAGTGTCACATACTGTCAGGTACACCGTTAATGTGGGATCCTGCAGCCCTGTCTCTGCCACATCAGCTACTGAAGCCCTTGTCAGCCCTTGGAAAAAAACAACTGGCAGGAGCAATGACTTAGACTGCAACGTTTGGATTTTACTCCAGTTTCAGCCCTTCTGCCCAAGACTTCATCCCTGTAGCACAGCTGACAGAGGAGGAATCCCCTGGATAGCCTGAGCGATCAAATAAGGACACATGTTCTGCTCCCAGCTGTTGTAATAAGTGACGGTATTAAGATCAGACTACGTATGATGACAAACTGTGCTGGTTTTGGCTGGGACAGAGTTAATTTTCTTCCTAGCAGCTGGTATGGGCCATGTTTTGAATTTGTGCTGGAAACAGTGCTGATAACCCAGGGATGTTTTTGCTATTGCTGAGCAGTGCTTACACACAGTCAAGGCCTTTTCTGCTTCTCACACACCCCACCAGTGAGTGGACTGGGGTGCACAAGGAGTTGGGAGGAGACACAGCCAGGACAGCTGATCCCAACTGACCAAAGGGATGTCCCATACTGTAGGACTTCATGCTCATCATATAGAGCTGGGGAAGAAAGAGGAAGAGGGGGATGCTTGGGGTGATGGTGCTTTGTCTTCCCAAGTAACTGCCACACGTGATGGAGCCCTGCTCTCATAGAGATGGCTGAGCACCTGCCTGACCATGGGAAGGGGTGAACGAATTCCTTGTTTTGCTTTGCTTGTGTGCACGGCCTTTACTTTATCTTTAAACTGTTTTTATCTTGACCCATGAGTTTTCTTGCTCTTAGTATTCCAATTCTCTCCCATCCCACTGTGAGGGGAGGGAGTGAGCAGCTGCGTGGGGCTGAGCTCCTGGCTGGGGTTAAACCACGACAGGCCCTTTTTCACATTATATCTATCAGAATTCATTCTAAAATTGGCCAAGTCATTCTGAATCTTGGTTATGAACTATAGACTTTGTGGCATATATTAGCAGTAAGCTTCCTACACCATTATTATCCATTTCTCAGGATCAAAACTGATAATCTACATTATGGTATGGAAATCCCTCATCCCAGACCATGGAAAGTAATTTCAATAGGTGAGACTATAATGATAGCAGCATTTTATGTCAGTCACTGACACAAAAATACCCAACTCCGGCCTACTACCTCCTCAAAGAGATCCTCTGTTTTCCCTAAATGAGGTGTAAAATGTTTAGTCCATGCCACATTAGGACATGGGCTTTCTACTTCAGGGATAGAAATCCAGTCTAGTCTACAGATGACCAAAGCACCACCTAAATGTTGGCAAGCAAATGCATATGCAGAAGATACTGATGGCCATATCTGTTGCCAAATTCGAGTCCTGTAGATACCATTTAAAGGTGAATTCAGGGCAATTAGATATGCGAAAACATTGTTCTCACTTCAGAAGTCATATATAGACAGAGCAAATAATGGAAAATTCGGGAAAGGGCCTCAAGAAGATTTCTGCATTTCCTCCTATGCTGAAGAAGAATTGCATATACCTAGCTATCCTGGTCGTTGGCTCTGTGACTGAGAGAAATGCATATTAGTATGAAAGAAACCACATATTGACTTTTTATGTTACCAGGTCACTTCCTATAAAACTGCATGGCCCAGAAAAGTAGATTGCGGTTGCAGCAGCTGGATTTATTATTAATTAGGTCTTTGGCTGCAGCTTAAAGGGTGCATTGTAACTTACAGGTCAGCCTTTCCTGCTGCCAGTGCCATCAAAGAGTTTGTAATTGAGTGCATAAAACACTTAAACTTTTCTGGCAAAACATTGCATTGAGAACTACCTGACACTTCTTCCTACATAAGTTCCTTACAGTGTACATGGTCATAATAATTTATTTAACCCTTGCATACATGTTGGTTGGGGTTTTTTCTTTCTTTTTTCTTTTTCTATGCATAGAACTTTCATTGAAACCCAGACTAGTTTTTTATCCATATGAAACAACTATCCTGTATTTCACATGGACTTCAATGTGATTGCAAAGACATCCTGGAAGAAAGCAGCAATGCAGACACTTGCAACTGAATGTTTCTTCTTTCTTGCAATATGAAATTAATGACTTATTATGAAACTGATTCTGGCTCAGCTAATCTGACTATCAAGAGGAGAACAGTGCCTTCCAGTCTGCCCTGTCCCATCCCTATTTAGGTACTCCAAATGGCTGAATTACACAAGGAAAGACCTATGGTTACACAGCTACTATAGAAAACTCACTCATGCGCTGTCTACTGCTCCACCAGACAGTTTGGTGCTATACATCATAGTACAAATTCCATGAATTAATGTCTGAACACTTAATGGCAGAACTGCATGAAAAAGGAAGGAAATGTAATAAACACAAGGAATAATAATTAAAAAAAATAAATCCATACATGGTAGTCCAAATGCACGTCACTGTTCTCTCCAGTGAAAGCTAAATGGATTTTCTTCAGACTCTTCTCCTCACACACAAACAAGTACTTCCCTTCTGATCAAAATCAAGTAACACCATAGCAGAGCTTTACTTTGTTTCAGAGAAGGTTCCATCACATAGAAATATAAATTATGGCTCCACTATGGAACTGCTCACTCTCAAGGCTATGGTTGCCTCTCTGAAACATTGTGGGTAAGTGGTCACGCAATGGGAAGCTAAACTTGCAAACACTGTGCCAGATATGCCTTTGACAAAATACTAATTCATTTCTGCTGATTTGGTTTGCTATCTTAGCCTCGGCTCCTATATCAGCTTCTGGAGCAACAACATGGATCATGAAGAATTGTCAGTCACCGTTATCACTAATATAAGGAATATTTGCGAGAGAGACCTATGAATTCCTCCCACTCTCTCTGGGATAAGTGCTTCATAAGATTGGTTTCCTGAGCTGGAGGATGAAAGAAATCTGTTTTGTGGTGACCTTGCTCCACAATATCTCTGTATTCTGTTTTATAGGGAAGAAATCAAAGCTGGTTAAAAGAAGGTGACTTGCCTGAAATTACACAGTGCTAAAAATAAAACTCAAGTGTCCCAAATCTTGATACAACAGGAACCTTTGCATAGTAACAATCCATTTCACCTCCAGTTCAACAACTCCAGCAGCAAGATACTTGTACTTGGGCTTTATGAGATACTGGCTCCTTACATATACTGTAGATGAGGAAAAAAGACATGGTCTAGCCCTGAAAAAACTCAACCCTCCGCACTACCTGCTACCCTCCCACAAACCTACATCAGCACAGAATACATGAGGTTAACAATTTTCAACTAAACTGATTTGCAGCATCCTAACATTCTTTTAGTGGTGGCGTAGCCTTCTTATGAGTGTCAATTCACTTTATTGAAAGTATCTTGCTTTCATATTTACCTTCTCTCCCAAGTAACTTACAGGCCGTGAGGGCTCTGCCAAATGAAGACTGAAACCACTTCTCCAGAGAACTGCCTGTCAAGTGATTTTATGCCCCAGTCTTTTACACCGCAACGTAAAACCCACAATAAATCTAAACCAAACTTTGTATACAAGCCGACCAGCTTACTTCCAGAATTTATTACTTCCTATTTTATCATATCTTCACTACCTTTGATTTAAATAGCACTTCTTATTCATTAGGGCATTAGACTCTTATTCCAAAGTGCTTCTGGGTTTGTTGCAGACCTGCCTGCTCTTCCAGAACAAAAACCAGAGCAACCCTCTCTCCCCAAACCCTGCCACAAAGAGGAAAAGAGTATTGCTCTCTACTGATGACAACGCATTTTCAAAATGGTAACTATAATAGACAAACTGTATCTATTAAAGGCTCATATGAACTATGAAGTAGTAACCAGTATGCAAGTTTTCTGTGCGAATACCTTGAACGTCTTGAGCAAATGCCTTTTTCTCCCTATCAGACTGCTGCAGAAGGATGTCTCTGCAGGACTTTCCTCAGAGAGGCAGCAAATTTCCTTTGCTTTCACCCACTGCTGAAATGCAGCACCCACATTTGAGAAGAAATGAGCTCCTGGGCATGGTTTGCCTGACCATCATTCTCAGCCCTGCACCGGCTCTTGAAGTAACCCCAAGCAAAAACCAAACAAATAAAGAAAAAACAAAAAAAAAAAAAAGATCCTTCTTGTGTCACTGTTGGTATTTCATCTGTAAGATGAAGAAAACAGTAAGTTCTTATCAATGTAAAATGTCTGAAGGTCAACAAGGAGACCTGCAGCACTGCAGACATTACTGAATAGCCATCACTGGCTACTGAGAAAAAAAGCAAAACTTCTCTGGGAGAAAAGCCAAGAATAATTGTAACAACTAGAAGTATACATATCCATGTAAATATAGAAACACAGCATGGTTTGGGTTGGAAGGGACCTTAAAGATCATCCAGTTCCAACGCCCTGCCATGGGCAGGGACACTTTCCACTAGACCAGGTTGCCAGGGATGGGACATATACTATGTATGCGTGGCTTTTTTTTTTTTTTAATTATTTAAATTTTTAAGTTAAATTTTTGGGTTTTTTAATTTAAATAAAACTGTAATTATTTTATGTTTGGATTTCGCTCAAGAAACGAGGAGAAAAGCTTCATTTTGTTGCTTTTCCCCTCTTTAAAGACATGCCCATTTTGGAAAAGAACAGACAAAAATTACAATCTCCTGAATGCCGAGCAAGTGTCTCATCCCTTTGACGTTTCATGTTCTTCTATAGCAGTACTTCCTCTTGTGATAGTCTCTCTTCCTTATCACAGTCTCTCTTCAGCTTGGAGATCCCATGCATTAGGTCTGGCTGATGCCAGTCAACCAGACACCCCTGGCATGTGATGTCCTCCAGTGAGGGTATGGAACTGCCCGTAATCGAGCAGCATGTGCCTTGGAGCAAGGCTTCTCCTAGAGCAAAGCACTGCTAGGAGACACATACTCCTAATGGCATGTCCAGCTGGTGGCCATTCCACCACAGCAGAGCCTTATGAGTTCTTCCCATGGGCAGACAGGGAGAAAGGTGACTTCTAGGAAGGAGGGAAGGCACTTGCAACACCTGGCATGGAAGAGGAAATAAGGAAAGAAGTCTAAAAAACCTAAGTCTGAAGTGCAACCTTACTTCATTTAAGAGCTTGGATGTCTATGCCTATCCTAACTATCTGAGATCTCTTGGGTTTGTAGCAAATGGGCTGTGAAAACCCGAAGTTGGTTTTCCTGCCATTGAATAAATAAATAAATTCTGCCGCTCCCTTTCTCCCCTCTCCTTCCACCTTCCCCCCCCAACTCAGTTTGGTGCCTTATGTTGACATCTGAACTCCTGTGCAGTGAATGTAAATGTGCCCCTGCAATCTGGTAGCACTGTATATCCACTTTGCACCAGCATAAATTATTTAGCGGGGTTCCAGACAACAGCAATCAGGCCAACACCATCCACCCTCTCACAAAGATGTTGCTTTTTACTCTCGTCTTGTTCGCTTAATCTGAAAGGTCACTGCAACGGGAAGCGTATGTTTATTCTTTTATATAGAAAATATAATACTACTTATTTCTTTCTTGAGAAGCCAGAAATGCTGGAGCAACCATTTCTTTCACAGAATTACTGCAATTCTGCTTCTCATCCTGTCTGGAACCAAGAATTTCAGAAGAGCACAAAATAATGGAAAGGTTAGGATGAACATTTCTGGAAAGCAAAATAGGAAAACACTGATTTGAGTTGTCTGTAACAGTAAAAATTATTATGCATTTAAAATCAGTTCATCCTGACTTTGCAGGCTCAGAGGCTGTCATTTACAGCAATCACTAAGGCTTCACAATCAGCTTTCTTGAAAGGATGCATTTTTTGATCAGCTTTGACTTATCACTGCAAAGTGGTAAAGAAATAAATCTATATTAATGGTATATACTGATACAGTTAGTCCGTCCTTTGCCTTTAATTTAAGCTGACAGAGTTTTGTGGCAGAGGTCTAAGCAGTTCTATAAATCCTGTAATTTTCGAGGTCTTCCCTGTGGATCCACCTAGTTCTGTTGCCAGAACTGAAACCAAGCTTAGCTGCTAAGGCAGCAATTGCATAGGTCCATGGAATATAATTTCCTGGTTTGTGACAAGAAAATAATGTTCAATTCATTAGTGAGGTGAAAAAGCAGAAAACCCTCCAAGACTTTATACCAGAACTGCAGCTCTGCAAACCAGGATTTCAGTTTCTGAAATCTGTTCTGCATAGTTTGAGCTTTAACTTCTTTTAGCTCTGAGTCTCCCATGGGACACATCTGGTTATTTTGAGGATTCCTGATGGGTAGCAACCTTGGCATTGCCCTGGTTTCTATATTACTCAGTGACCAGGATCCTCACTATTGAAAAGCTTTTTGCTTCCACAAAAATAGAAGTAGTACTTGATGCACGTGATACATGGAGACCAAAGTTGAAACTCCGCACCCGTGGGTCTTCATGGAGTTTTGCCCTCAGTCTTATCCATGCAATCAACAACATTCCTACTAAGGAGTGATGGGTGAAAGGAATGAAAGACATGCGGAAGAGTCTTTATAAAGAATGAAACAAATAGGCCAAGTTTTGTTTTTGCACATGACTTCTAGCATGCCAGGAAGAAAAAGGCTTCTCCAGACATACTCAGACTAGTGTAATGAAGATAAATGAAAATATGTTTTATTTAGCCTTTCATCTTCAGTTTTTTGTGGGTTTTTTTTTTTTTTTCCAGTTAATAGCTTAAAAAGCTAAATTCTTCCAGACAAAGAAATGATTCCTCATTAAATTGTGATAGATCTCTTACAGTTGTACCTTGGACATGCCTGCCTTATTCTTACAGAACAGATTCCTCTTTCTTTTTCTTATACGACATTTTACTCCACAGGCTATGCACTGGAAACGAGCATGAAATGACAAGCTGGATGCTAGCTGGGTGAATCGCAATGCCAGAACTATAACAAGCAGCTCAGGCAACTACATGTGCATTGTAAGCAGGTTTATTTTAACCTATGGCAAGAGCTTGCAAAACAAGTACCTAAATTGTCTAAAGAGGAGTGGCAATGTACTTAGCCACCAAGTCAGAAACCACTAGATAGATCAGTACGGTACAGTGTGAAGATACTGTCAGTGGTGATTGAGGTTATCTCTTTTTTTTTTTCTTAAGCTATTGATGCCATTATGGGAGGAAGGTTTTTTTCCTTCACTGGAATTATAAAAATCAATCTATCTTTATTCATTATTTTTACATTTTTCTTAATAAAGAGGTAATCCACAATTTCTCCTCTTATATTTTTCATCCAAAGAAAATCACTTACAAGCCACAAAGAAATGACCTTCCAGTTCCATAAATCAATATGACAGGTGATTCAATCAGCCACATGCCTTCTCTGATTTAAGCAGCTGCTGACTCCCATGGAGCACGCTGAGTGCAGGTCCCAGCGGCCCCGCAAGTGATGAAGAAAGCAGCAGGTTTGCACTTTTAAAACCACTGAAGCCTGGCGGAGGAAATCACTGACACAAGTGAAATAAAAGGGACTGAATATTTAATTTGCATGAGCTGCTGGCACTGCACACGCCTCCGCAGCGCGTTTCCTCGCTCTGCGTGCTCTCAGTATCGCTGGAGAAACTGCAGCCTCCATGTGGATTTTGTTCCTACAAAGCGATACTGGAGTCCGCGCCTGCAATTTGTGTGTACTTCTTGGGCATGCACTTCATCAACTTTAAAAGAAGAACTACAAGGAGGGTATGGGAAGTGCTGCTCAACCTCAAATGGGAGATGCAGAACTGGACAGGCTGCTGAGTGCCGAAAAGAGACCTTCACCTCGTGGGCCAAATTCTCCTTAAATTCAGAGTGGCTCGTTATGTCAGAATGTCTCTCTGCTGAATTTTTATGGCATTACTTTGGATTTATTCAGACAGATATACTCAAAGGGTTCAACAGAGCCGCCAGGATCTAAGCCAAGGTATAGTTTAAGCCTGCAACCAAAAAACTTGTACTTCATCTACTCAAGTAGCCCATAGTTTTCTCCTCACTTAAACTTCATTTGCTGTCTCAAAATACCCTGAAAATTCAACAGTTCACAATGCTTTTCCAGGACCAAAACCCATCCTCAACTTTCATCCTTCAGGCCACCAAAAGAAAGATTCATGAAGCTTTCTTGTGAAAGCTGTAAAGTTGCCAGTATGTTCCTGACTTGGCAAAATCTACTTTGAAGGAGTATTTAACAAGCCTTGGGTACTGACAGGTTTCATGCAATTACTTAGAAACAACTCTCTGAGCCTCAGCACTGTTTTTTTAATAAAGGACATTGTACAGATTAATTCACTGAGAGGAAATGAAAATACGGAATAAAAAAAACCCAGAAGACTGTCAGCCTTGTCTGCATAAAACTAGTAGAAATCACCTCTTTCCTGGGGGGAAGGCAGTGGAAAGGCACTGAAATGCATATGGGTTAGTTTCCCTCTATCCTGGAACATAAGATCTGGCATACTGCCTCAACTGAAAGATCCATCTAGCCCAGTGTCTTGTTTTAGAGCACAAACAGTGGAAGCTCAGGGTAAAAGACCCGTGAAATGTAACAGATACCACAGAATCACAGAATAGTTTGGGTTAGAAAGGACCTTAAAGCTCATCTGGTTCCAACCCCCTGCCACAGGCAGGGACACCTTCCACTAGAGCAGGTTGCTCCAAGCCCCTGTGTCCAACCTGGCCTTGAACACTGCCAGGGATGGGGTAGCCACAGCTTCTCTGGGCATACTGTGCCAGTGTCTCACCACACTCGCAGGGAAGAATTTCTTCCTAATGTCTACTCTAAATCTCCCCTCTGTCAGGTTAAAGCCATTCCCCCTTGTCCTGCCACTACAGGCTCTTATAAAAAGCCCTTCTCCATATTTCTTGTAGCCCCTTTAGGCACTGGAGCTGCTCTAAGGTCTCCCCTTAAGGAGCCTTCTCTTCTCCAGGCTGACCCAGCCCAGCTCTCTCAGCCTGGCTCCAGAGCAGAGCTGCTCCAGCCCTCGCAGCATCTTCGTGGCCTCCTCTGGACTCGCTCCAACAGCTCCACGTCCCTCTTGTGGTGTTGCCCCCAGAGCTGGATGCAGGATTGCAGGGGGGGTCTCATGAGAGCAGAGCAGAGGGGGAGAATCCCCTCCCTTGACCTGCTGCTCACGCTTTTGATGCAGCCCAGAATCACACGCAACAGCCAAGACTAAGCATAGCATGGCTTTATCTATACAATGACATAATTGTATGTCTCCCTTTTGCTAACAGAAAGTAAACAGACCTACACACACACATACAGAAGAAGGGACAACCCTGCCTCAGGTGGCTGCACCCCAGCCATCCCTTTCCTTGCCACCTCCTATCTCACAGCCTCAGCACGTGGCCACCATCCTGACCAAGTGACAGTTGCCCTGCCAAGGCTCTGCAGTCACACTAAATTCAAGCATTAGGACATGCCAACCACACGAAGCATGCACATTTTGCCTAGAAGGAACAGATGATATTTCATGGCATAGCTCCTTTTGCCCCCTCCTCCACAAATGGTTTTGATCAAGGCTTAATTTGAGGAAGTTTTGTGGCTAATGCTACAAAGGAAATCAGACTGATTTACTGCAATGGTCCCTTTTTGGCCTTGAGATGGAAAAAAACCTGTGGTGCACAGAAATTTTGAAGGACACACTCTCCCATTCTCAGGAGGGAAAAATAGAAAAGAAAGGAAAGGTCTCTAATCTCTTTCTCTTACGAATTGCTTTCCTTCCACTCACCATGTTTTCCACCACCATTATTATTCCATGGATCTGCTCTCTCTGATACCTTATTGTCATCTTTCCCCCACAAATAAGTCCATTAAGCATGTTTAACTTTAAAAGCTAACTGGCAGAGGTACAAAAAACCACCAACACAGACTAATAGAGAGCAATGGTTTCATGCTTTTCCTCTTTAATACAGCTAGTGCACTGGAATTAATGTATGTTGCTTAAACTCTATCCCATAAAATGATCCAGACTTTAGAGCAACAGCAGCCCAGTCCTGATTGTTTTAGGTAGGCTTCTAGTCTCCTCCAAAGCTATGGCTTTCTATTGGATCCTCAGCCAGCAGCAGAGAACTTGGAAGTATGAAGAGCAAAACATGGAAATGAAGATTTGGGATAAAAGATTCTCACCTGCAGTACAGAGTTTGGGCAAAAAAATCCCCCAAACTAATCTGACCTCAGACAGGTTGCATGACTACATTATTTCATCCTCTTTTTACTTGGACAAAATGAGCATAAAGCACACGCCAAAAACATGGAAAGTGCTTAGGAAGAGAACATGGAGGATGTCTCCCAGCTGGAAAGCTAACTTCCTTGTCAACCCTAATCCATGAAGACAAGATGAGTTTAAAGCTTGGAAGGACAGAGACTGCTGGCTGGATTTAAAAAAAGAAAAAAAAGAAGGAAAAAATAGAGAAAGGATTTATAGTACCTTTGCACTTACGTCCATTTGAACCTTAGGCAATAAATAATACTTAATTATTCCATTTTAGCAGTTGGACAAAGGATTAAAGGCTACATTCTTACTTGGAGCAAATTAGTTTAGTTTTGCAAATGTGGATAGAGGCTTGCGTAAGGCAAGGGCTGGAGCTGTATATTTTCCTAGGTGCGTAGTAGATTCGCTTGTTTTCATTTTAAGCCAAAGAACGGAATAATTTGGGGGTAATCATGAATGGATTAAAGGAAAAACATAACACGGGAGCTTGTGCCAATGTTCCAGCTGCTCTGAAATGACAAGTTCTCCAGGCTGAAGCTACAATGAAACATTTCTGCCTATCACATCATCTGCTTCAAAGCTTCCCAAAGAAATACATTGCTACATACCAAAAACTCAGTCATTTGTCCTGTATTGCTTCATTTCTTGGAATATTTTTGAAAACACTTTCTCTCATAAAGGAAGACTGAGGAAATGAACAGATGAAAAAGAAGAGATATTTCCAAGGAGTTAAATCATCAAACTATTCTTAGAACCAGGGAGATGACAAAGACTTTGGTTTTTCCATAAAATCTGTAAAATGTTAATCACAAAAAAATCTAGTAACTTTAATGGCCTAACGAACTGTCCAGGCATGGAACTTTCTCTATTTCTTGCTTTAAACTAGCAAGATCGCCAGTAAGGAAGAGGCAGATATACACACAAGGAGACACCTTGTGTCTCCAAGACCCTTGCTATGCGTTTCATTCAGATACCTCTTTTCCCTTTACAACAATTAGGCATCTCATAACTTATCACAGATTTGCAGTTCATTTGAGATAGGAATGCCTGTTGCAAATGGGAAGCTGAGACGCAGCTAAAGCCTGGAAAAGTTATTTACGAGCTTAAATCTATTGAAACGAGTTATTTCATTGTGTAATCTTTCTATTGATCTCTGACTGGCAGTAACAGGAGATGAATTCAAATATTAGGAGTCTCCAATAACCACTGGCTGCAGCATCTTCTAACAAACCTGGGAAAATTAAAGTGATCAGTGGTCAGATGAGCTGATCTTTCCCACTTGCAAGGATATATTGGGCAGCTGTAGAAGGGATGCTTTAAGAAACAACAGAAAAGGACAAGAGGAAAATAAACAGATAACATGCAATACCAGCTGCTTCTTTTCTGAAGCATAGCAATAAACATGTGAACATCCCTCTCTGATTTTTCTGCTGAGGACAGCTGGCTACTTCTCTCATGCAGGAACATCTCACTCACACCTGGAGGGTCTTAAGGCCTGGGGCACTGTCATGTCATTATGGGACCTCACCCCAGTCCACCTTATGTAGCTGCTCCTCCTCTGCTGATCACTCTAGCTAATCTCCCACTCCTCTGCTCTTCAGGAGATGTAGATCAAAGACTAAGAACAGACATTTCGAATAGGTAACACTTTACAAACATTCTCTCTCCTGTTTTAGGCTCCGATTTTTGCAATCCATAGGTGCAAATTATTGCCCTGCCTAAAGAGGTCTCCAGCACTGCTTGGAAGTCTTGGAAGTAGTTACTTGACTCTTATTTTTACATTTGATAAAACTGGTCTTCTTTAGGACATACTTACATTTTAACAGAAATGCTCCCAAATATAGCAACACAAATACAAATCAGTAATCCAAATCAGACATTTAAAGCCTATCCATTGTTTTTATTCATGCCCACTCCTCTTTACAAGAGATCTCTGCACTCTTTCCCCACTCCAGGCATTGGAAGACCAAACATTAGACTATTTCACCTGAAACATGCCTTTCACCAAAGTAGAGGCAGCAGGTGGAAGTGCAAGATGTGAGCTATGTATACCCTTCCTCTGCAAGAGTAAACAGCTTGTTCTGCTGCCTGGTAAGTCAGGTACATAATTTTTCTGCTAGGCAAAAAAGTAATTATCTCTTTCATTATTTGAAAGAAAAATATCTTTATCTCATTGTCAAAAGGAAATACTTCCAGACACTTGATAGTGAGCCTTATGGCATGGTTTTTGTGAAAGAAAGGAATGATCTTGTAATCTTACATTTCTCAGGCACTTTGAGGATTATGTTTTCCACTCTTAGTTTCTGCCCACAAGTACAAGCGTAGCTCAATCAGCTGATAAACAGTGTAGTAAGGATGAAAAAGAGACAATAGTCTCGCAAATTAATCCAACTGCGCATTGTCAAGAAACAACTGAGGTTTTAGCTTTACTTGGATTTGATCCTTCTTAGTATCTCTATTTGGTTTGGATGCAGTAAGAAGCAGGAACATGGGAATAAGGAGAGCGCTGGGGTGATTCTGTTCACTGTTCTCATTAGAGATGGAAAAGTTCACTTTTGAAGGTGGGTATTTTGAGCACCAGTAGACAGCATAAAACAAAGCATGCTTTTCAGAGTTGGATGAAAGGTAATTCCACTCTTCTACGTGGCATGCCAAAATCTTTGTATTTCTCTGAAATTTTAAATACATTATGCTAATCCAGTTTAAGGAGGCTTATATTTCTCTGTTTAAAAGCTAATGCAGGGTACTTTTTCTACTTTTCTTTCATTCCTTCAAACAACTTCAGAAAGAGGGGGCAAAATCTGACCGTAAATACCATCCATGAAAGCTCAAATGATCAGGAAATGTAGAGTTTATCCAGGCTTCTGGAAGTGAGTGTAAATCTATTCATTTCAATACAATCATTATCTAACGTGCTACACTTCTAAAATTCAGAGTCTTATTTTGGGACTTTTTAGGCTCAAGTAAATTTTGAAAGCCGAGTACCAGTTTGAGAAATCTTGGCCTGAAGCACTGTTAGCTCCAAACATCTCTGAGTGATGATGGTCACATGCAAGGTCTTCTGGCTTTAGGGAAGGGGCAAGCAAGGACAAAACATAAACCAACATGCCCATGGATAGGTGGTAATTCAGAGCACTGGTCCACAGTCCTTGTCCTGTGGACTTGGTGTCAGCTAAGGGAGTTTCCAGCCTTACTTCATACTGTCACTACTCCCAACTCAAGCATGCATGGGTTGGGATCAGGAACCACATCAATGAACCATATTGCTGTTCTAGCTCCTCTCTGAGTTGCAAGGGGTTCACACTGAAAAAACAAATGTGTGCATGAGGGGAGTAAGGACAATGTGGGAAGGAGGAGTTGGGATCAGGGATCCTGACAAGGGAACAGTTCAGACCAACATTGCTTCCAAACAAAAGGTCTGAGTTGGCTGAGCATGGAGGAGAACATGTAACTTCCCGACATTTAATCCCAGAGGCTTGGGTGATACAGCTCATTTCTTGTTTATCTCAATTTCCCATCTGAGCTTCCTACCCAGTTCTTAAGATCACCCTCAAATGTTAACATTTCTCTTCTAGCTTGCCTGAACACAGTACTCCTCATTTTCACCAATGACATCCAGAGGAAGTCTAAAAAAGGTGCCACAGAGCTCAAGAACGAACAACTTCATGGAAGAAAAAGAAAAATTACCCTTCCATGTGGCAATTTATGTGTGGATGATAGCACACAGCATTTGTCAACCACAACTTGAACCAGGTCTCCAGAGTCTGTGAACCAACCAAGTAAACTGAGGCCAGGACTTGACTGAATCTGGGCTGAATTTCCAATGATCTCACTCCTTTTCCATGGACTCCACAACAAGGTTTATGCATTATTTCAGTATGGTCTGGCTAGATACAGTGAAGTTAGAAGTGGTGTCAGCAGATGGATTTTATTTGGGTTTTAAATTAGGAAATCATCTTACTGCATTTAAGTTATGAATGCTCTGAGGTACATGCCATCATGTGAGCCTCAAACTCTGGTTTTTACATAAGAAACGCTGCAACGCCAATTACTACAAAATCTGGATGGTTTGTTTTCCTATCCTCTAACACACAAAAGGCCCGCCCAAAATTATCAAATAGTTATGAAGTGTTGCTTATAGGGTCAAAAAAATATGCATATAACTCAGCTAAATAACAAGTAAAAGGGTAATTGGACTATAGGAGGAGTCAGTAAACAAAACAATAGGATATGGCTAACAGCAGCAGATAAGTTAAAACGTTGCCTAAAAGGAGAAAGGAACAAGCCCTCTTGGATCATAAGAGAGCCTGGAAGATGACAGTGGATGGTCTTCCATACTAGTATGGTGATAATCACACTAGAAGGTCCATGTTTACGAATGGTTATAAGGGTAACCATGAGTCTTTTGTACCTGAATAAATGCAAGATGATGACATGTAAAATGCACACACCTAGTAACCACCATCAGTAGACTGAACAGACTAGCAGTGCTTGGGCAAGAACCCATCTAGATGATACAGCAGGCAGAAAGGTGTGCTAGTGTTTTCATTTTTCTAATAGTTTCAAAAGTAGAAACTGAAATAATCCATGAAATGTATTCGAAGGGAGGACACAGCACAGCTACCTTCAGATGGCACACCCATCTGCTGTAACCACAATTTAACAGAGCCTACCTACTGAGAATTAACACAGGGGGTCATCCCAGGACAGGGCCAACAATTGTTTGTCTGCTGGATATCACTCAGTGTCTTCTCAACTAATCCTATGACTGAATGTAAAGAGAATGGTGACTATTCTCATAATGTTTTGAATCCATCTATTTTTACCCTTCAGCTTAAAAGCTCCCAAGCCCTAACACACTGTAAGACTGTCATCTGAATGATGGCATGTCTATGCACTGGGGGTTTTGGAAGTCTAACATAGGAGAAATCCTACCACAGAACAACTTCACTGCATTCTTCTTTGTGTTTTTCTCCTTTTTCTTTGGTCCAATAAATATCCAACCTTCCGGCAGGGGCAGGAGCAATTGTGGGATCTGAGAGAAATGAGGGGAGGGTTCAACAGCAAGTGTAATGCCGTGCCTTGGATGTTTCAGGCTGAGCTATTTGGACACTGCAGAGATGAGGCCACTGACATGAGCAAGACAAACTGCAAATCCTACCCATGCAAAAAAGATTCATGGTGTGCTCTTGATTCTCTGGATAAACAAATGACACTGCTTTCCAGGACTACCAGGATACAGTTGCCAAGCCTGCTGTTTCTGCAAGGGCGGCCACCATTTTGGGGACTCCCTCTGACCCTGTATGCTTTGGCAAATCTCCTAAGTTTTCTTGGAGGCCTTTGTGGGCTCAGCAAGTGAGGCAGAGAAGATACTCCAAACCTCAAAACGGCCTTCAAGTAACAGCTGGGAAATTGAAGCAGGGACCCAAATCAAACATATTCAGAGATCTGGGAACGAGAACCACTCCTTCAACAGCTGACAAGGAGGAAGCAGAAAAGACCACAGCACTGAGAGGAAGGCAACCTGCAAGCTTCCCATTCAAAAAATCCTCCAGAATGCATTTAAGCCCTTTCAACTTCACTCCTTTGATGGTCACACACACACTGCTGCACCTCAGTTTTCTACCACATTCCACAAGGTTTTCAAAACTAATTCCTATAGAAAGCTATTTAGTTAATCCTTTTAATCTCTTCAAGTATATTTTCTGTGTTTGTTATATTCAGTTCTGATCTTTAGATCTATGGGATTAAATTTGTATTGTAGAAGAGCCTGGAGTGTTGCTTTTCAGTTGTCTTTTACTTCAGGGGAGGGAAAAACCCCCAAGTTTAAATTACTAAAATAAATATCAAATGACCCAAGCAGCAGTTCATCAAGTTCACACCACTACAAGTTCGAGCAAGCTATGGATTTACAAAGCATGAACCATGAGAACAATTGCAACATAGATCCAGCGAAAACTCCACTGAGTCCCTAAAGAATTACACAGCTGTTTTAGGCAGTCTATATCTATCTTCCCTGGGTGCATGCTTTGATCATCTTCCCACAATGACATTTCATTTCAGATTTTGTGACCTCCTCCCTAATTCTTTGTTGCCTCGCTCCTTGAATGCCTCTATGCAAAGTGAGCCTGGGATGGCTGTAAAAAGTCACTGAATTGAAACAACTCTACTGCCCATGGGACATTCACTTTGTATAGGAGTACGCAACTCTCTCTGTAGTTCCAGGAGGCCAAAAAAATAGTGGGTCTTGCTGGGTGGTTTTCTGCTCTCCCCAACCGCATTCCCCTGCCCTGTTTTAAAATCAATTTACAATATGGCTCATGGCCCAGCCTCACAAATAGCTTTACTGCTGCAACTCAGGGAGTAGCATGGAGGAAGCAGTGGCCTTAGTGGTTAAAGGACAGAGCAGAGGAAGCAGGGATCTGCTTAGTTACATGAAATTAACCTGTGGGGAATAAAAAGATAATTGTACTGATTTTAGCTTGAGTATATTCTGTAGGTTCAGAGTTATAAACAGCATATATGATATTGGCAAGAATCTAAAAAAAAAAAATTCAAAATCCTAAAAAGGAATTCCTTAAGACAGAAGAAGAGCAATTTCTCTGTACAAAAGGTCAATTTTTATGAGGCTACATTCAAATAAGACTCATTTCAGTATTTATCTGTGAGTTTAGGATAACCCATTGAAAGCATGAGGAGAAAGATGCTTGATAAAGTTTATTCTCAGTCATTCTGGCCTGGCAGTGGGCACTTGCCCTTTGGCAAAGCAAAGAGACTCAAGGGCATACATTTTACCCCATATTTTGCAGGTAATCAGTTGCCAGCCCAGCTGACAAAAGGGAACTCATTTAGACATGAAAAACACCTCAGCTGCCTCACCCCAGTGCCTGATGTCACCAACCAACACCTGGCTCACACATCCCACCAAGACCTCACACCTACCACCTTCATGTCCCTCCCTCTTGTGGTTCACCCTGACTAAGCATAGCTAGAGGCGAAAGAGGATGTGGTCAGTGGTGGTGATGTTCCTAGTCCCTTTATCAGCAGTAATTCAATTTGTCTGTTGCGGTAGAACCAGGTTCAGCTCTTTCTCCATCAGAGGAGTTGTGAGGCTGCACCTCCCCTATAGAGGCGAAATGTTTTAACCAAGACCAGAAAGTTAGGGGGTATGTCCCTCACTCCTCTTTGCCAGAGAAGGCCAGAGATTAATCAGACAGATGAAATAAATCTTGCAATTATTAATAAAAATGGCCAAATACTTCTGAAACCACAATTACTGCAGTTCTTAGAAGCAAACACATGACTCTAAGCTTCACAATGACCTAATACAACAGAAGGATACCTGCTGTAACTGGAACAGTGGGCTCCAGGGCATGCACTTGTTCAGCAATCATGCTGCTTTTTGCCAGAAGGGCCTAGCTATTTGCTTTGAAGCTCAGTATGGAGCTGAAAGGAGCACTTATCACTAACCACTACATGGTCATGTACTCTTTTCTCATTTTCTCTAGATCCCTCTTATAAAACATTCTACCCTCTTGTAAGCTGCTGCTGCAGTAAGTTGCAGCAAGTCTTTGTGTGCATGTGTGCTGCGCTTTGAATACAGGGTAAGCGGTTCAGTTACTGTGTCCGTGTTTGCCTCATGTGAGACAGCTCCTACTTCAGTTTCAGAGTTTGCCTCACTTATTTTCAAAAGCCTAATAACTATGCTAACAAGTCTGGTTTTGTTTTGCTTTTTTAAAAAGATGACACAAGTAAGCAGCAGTAAGCAGTGTCATGAATAGGTGACTGAACTGACTCTGAACTATAGAACTCTGAACTATACAAAGTTTAGTTTAACTACTCAATTTAACTTGCTACCCGTCTCAGGCTCTGTGAAGGGCATTATTCATCAGCAGTATTTAACTTTAGGACTCTGAATGTGTCTTGAAACTATCCCTGGCAGCTTGACTGGAGGAAGAGGCCTTTTAAAAACTGCACTAAAGACGTAAGATACTCAGTAAACACAGATGTGTGTTTTGACAAGTGCAGAGTTGCATGATTTAACTTCAAACACCAGCAGTACTCCAAGGAGCACCCCCCCACCACCCCTTTTTTTTTTGTTTTTTTCAGCCCTGTTCTTCCTAAAATAGAGCCATTGCAGACAATGCAGAAAACCCATCCTCATTGACAGTCGGGTAAGGCAAAGAACAGGGCAGAAGTAGGGGAGAGCAAGAATACCTTTTGGCTGAATTTAAACCTCACACTTCAAAGCCCCACCAGTGCTAACAGCCTCTCTGAGGACCAAGTGAGGCAGGTAGCAGAACAAGGGAACACTTTGAGAATGTCCAAAACGGGCAGCTCCACCGCAGTGGCAGCCTGAGTACAGACAGTCTCTCAGATGGATCCCAGCTCACAGACACCCTGAAAGTCCTGAAACGATGCCTGCAGAAATAGGCAGTGAGAAGAACAAGTCTATTTGCCTCTATGGAAGATACAGCCTGTTTCTTGGCCCATCTGCCATGTACAAAGAGATTCAGGGAGAAAAGCAGCAGGACACAGAGACTAGGAACCATCCTGCGAAATGGTAAAGAGCATATTTGACAATCACAACACCACTTCCCCATTGTGTGCAGCCAAGCTGTGTGATAACGCCTCTGCTGCACTCTGGACACCCCACCCACGTGAACATCTCTTAGCCTCGTAATGCCATACCTTTCAGAGCAGGATCTGCACTGTCTTCTGGCTCCTGTGTCCTCAACAGCACTATTTGCCTAGCTGGTGACAACTCCATCTGGGCACATGCAGGGCCACTCCAGCCGGAAGCTTGTCTGCTGCCCTCCCTTAGTGCTGCACAAGCCCCTGAAGGACAGTAAAGCCAGCCATCATATTGACAGCCATTCAAATGAGGTTGGGGAGAGGATGGGAAACCACCACCTCCAACACTGCCACTGCAAGAACATAGGAAGCCATCAGAGAACCTGTCCTTTTATGAAATGCACACGGCTCCATAAGGAGGACAGTGAGCCAAGACTTCTTGACGTGTCTGTCATAACAATCTCCTAAACAGACTTAAGTGGGTGTTCTCAGTCTTTGTGCACAGGGTCGGGAGCTGGAGCAGGAATGGTGGAAGAGAAGCAAAACTCACAAACCTGGAAGAACATGTAAGTGCTGCGAGTACAGGGAGAAACATGGGTGTGTGCAGGGTGTTGATTGATCTTCAGATACCACTAACTTGCTCTACACTATTTATCCTCTCTGGCAACCAGTAATGCTATGGCAAAACAAGATGCAGTAGAAAATGCTATGTTTTTGAGACTTTTTTGTTTTGAGAAGGGATTGAAGTAGCAATTGCAGTCCCCAGACAAATTCTTCAGTCATTGTTTGGTCAGAATACGACATGGGGATATTTAGCTGAATTAGGGCTGTGGGGTTTGCCCTTCAATACCACTGAAAAAATTTTATCAAGAACTGAACCTTACCATTTGTGCTGGCCCAGCTCCTCCTGCTTTTCAGAAAGCAGTAATTGCACACAGCTTGTTTTATTTAGCGTCAGATCTCCCCCCTGGGAACTAATACTTCTCGTTTCAGTGAGTGGAGCTGAAGCTGAGAAAATGAAGACTATTGTTACTTGAGCTCAAGAGGCAAAAGATGTTTGGAAGTTTTATAAGTTTGGCTTAGAAGACAAGAATATTTCCTACCCTCATGATCCACTGTGACCAGCCGAGCTACAGGCTCGTGCTTTGATAACATGCAGAAATACTTCTTTCACAACTTCAAGGGCATCACCCTTCTCCAAACACCTCCATCCATTGAGCAGAGCTCCTGGCAGCTCCACCAGTGCAATTACAGTCTATCTCAAACACTGTATATACCATGTGTCCTGGGTTTCCCCTAGATGTTCAACTCACACTGAGTATAAACGAGCCATAACTACATCTCAGCTGGGAAATAAGGTTTCTAACCAGCCGAGCAGAGAGGATCTGAAACAGTCAATGCAACTGGGAGGAGTGAATGTAAATGGTTTAATTATTTTTGAGACAGAGCTTGATCTAGCATTCCCTAGGATTAGAGGGAATAACTGCCCACATAACTGTGAGGTTGCTGCTCACAACATCACTTCTAATCTTATGGAATACTAAAGGATTTGCACAAAGCTAGGGAAAAAAGTAAGCCACAAGTCTAATGTGCTGCACAGAGCTAACCTGCACTCACTACAGCTGCATCCCCATTTCTTAACGACCAGCTTTGCACTTACTGGAGAGCTGGAATACATAAGTCTTCTTAATCCAGTGGAAAGTTCATGTGCATCTCAGAGAACACAGGATTCCACAAGATATATTGCTTAAGGCCATCTTCTGTTTGCCAGAGAGGTGTCAGATAACTTTTGCTGCAGACCTTTATCTTTGCATAAGCTAAGCTACCATGAAGCTGCAGGATACCCTCAGTAGCTCACAGAACATACTTGGAGGAAGTCGTGGTGGAGGATCAATGAGTGAGCAGTACTTTATCACCAGGTCTTCCTCCTGTTCCTATGTTATCACTCCTCTTCCCTTTCTCTTAAGAAGGCATCAATCAGCTGAGCCTTTTCTCTTTGAGGTCCGACTGCCCACATTTCTGGTTTGCATACAGCCGGTTGAGATCCTGTGAGACTTATGGCAGGTGAAGGGAAGCGTGGGTTAACCCATCTTCAGAGACTAGGTTTGGCCACACTGCAGCTAGGTGCAGGTGTGGGGTGGGCCAGAACCTCTTAAGTCCAGTCCCTCTATTCCACAACTTCCCTACTTGGGAAACTGCCACAAGGAACTCAGAAAAAGCACGATCAGACCAAAGGTGCTTGTCATTAATTTTCTGGATCCTGTTAAGCAATTCTCTAATCAGAAGTTGATTTAAGACACAGGATTTGCTTCAAAGCATTCTTAGTGCTTGATACTTATTTTCCTGGCTTGGTCTGAACCTACCACATAAATAAATAGCATTAACAAAACCTGAAGGTATCTTCAGTGCGTTTGGACATTGAGTCTTAAAACCTATAACTGTTTCTCACATTACTGTAAGTCAGTCACTGCTCACAGTAGCCTGCTATAGTGACTAACTAGCACTGGTGATCCACCTCTCTAGCAGTGAATCTAGTGTGGTCTTCCACCAAAGGTTTCAGATACTGTATTCTACCTCCTAAATAGTCAATAATTCTGACACACACAAAAGTTTACGAAGCCTTACACATGAGGAAAGGCTGAGAGAGCTGCGTTTGTTCAGCATAGAGAAAAGGCGGCTCAGGAGACACCTTCTCGCCATGTTCCACTATTTAAAAGGTGGCTACAAAGAAGATGGAGAGCAAACTGTTGAAAATAGGCCCTAACGTGGCATTTCACCTTCTCCTGCAGAAAGGCACCATCTTGAAAGCTTTTTACAATTGTAAGCAATTAAATTTTTCAAGATGCTGCTTAGGAAACACATCCTGCCAAGAAAGCCCTAACTTAGGGATTTTGCAAAACATTTCTCTGCACATGGTGAAGTTTGGATTTCTGACAGCTCATACATCAGGCAATTCAAAGCTTAGAGGTCTGCCTTGTAAGAACTGTTTTTGTTCCCTTTTTTGGCTTCATTATCTGGCTTCTTATATGAGATTTGTGATTTTAAACAAGACTTTCTTTCAAAACAAGACATTTTTCTTGCTGGAATTTAAACAACAGTCCCACAGCACTACATGAATTATCCTCTTAGACAAATGTCAAAATTTATAGCAACTCAAAACGAAATAGTGTCTACTGTCTTCAGTTCAGGCTTACAAATAATGAAAACCAAGGAGGTTATGCAAAAGAACCTGATAGTGTATTTTATAGATAGAAGAAATACTTATGCAGCAGAGTGCTAGCATACAGCATAAAAGCATTGTTATTCCAGGTTTCCCATAGCTTCAAAAGGGGTACGAGCTATAGGATTAGAATTATAAGTGTCATTGAGTGAGCATGTTCCCCCAAAACCATTGAGATTTAGGTTGAAACTGAGGAAAATATCTTTCAATATATAAATCAGAGGTCTGTATGGCAGGAAGCAAAAGCTCTAAGCTTACCTACTGACTTCAGTGAGTGGTTCATAATTTTTGAGTCTGGCTTTTTTTATGATTCTGATTTTTAACATCCAGTTTCAAATATGCAGGCTTTAATTTCTATGGCTATATAATGTAAGCATGCCTATCTGATTTTTGTTGTGAAGGTTTTGTATAGTTTTATGTATGTGTACAGAAAAGGTTATCATCAATGTGACCACAGAATATTGTAGAAATTGAAGGTACATTTACCTTTTTTAGACAGTGTAACCTCAGAGCATCATCACTGAAGATAAAACTCTTCAGAGTTAAATTTCAGTGAGCTACAAGCACAGTTTGGTCCACTCTTTCTCTCTTAAGGGGTTTGCAAAATGGCCCTGTGCTACATCTTCCCCATAACATGCTTGTAATTATTTTCTGGTCCTGATTTGGTCCTTTGAAACTAAGCAGATGGTCCTGCCACCCCACTGTCCCCTTCTCCATGAAACACTTGTGTTGGCAAATGAATCCTTTGACAATGGAGCCTAGGACAGTGCATTCACAGTGACAGCTGTGGGACCAGCTAACCTTTGACTAATGGGGCATTTGTGATGGCTCTGGTTTCTGAAGGCACTGACAGGCTTGGAACCACACTGACAGCCTGGAGGGGGTCTGGTATTTCAGACACACTGTCCAGGACATCATTTTTACATTTGGGGGTTATGCATGGATGCACACGAGCTGGGCTCTCCCCAGCCATATCTAGAGCCTTCTTCATGCTTGGCAGTGCAGGTGCATTCTCTCTATATGCCTTAAAAAGAAACAAACCCAGAACACACCAGGCTTGATAATGGAGGGCAGAAGCAACAAAGCCACGCTGCTGACAAGCAACTGTTAAAGTAGTGTTCTGGGATACTGTAGTTCTGAGACAACAAAGTTGGTGAGCAGCACCCTTCCTTCTTGCTGTCAGGTCTCTGAACTGCCATCCAAGAGCCAGGTCCTTCTGTCTGGCCACCTGGCACGAGGTGCTGCAGCCTGAGTGGTGGCCTCAGAAGAACCTGTACCCTGTCACTGATCTTGCACGGAGCTGGTCAGTTTGGGAGTCAGTGGTTTGCAAGAAAGCTGCTGACTGTCAGCAGAAGGAAAAACGCATTTCTCATCGGCAGAGTCATCAGATAGGACAGAAAACAGCTCTGTCACATTAGAAGATGCTATTTCAAAATAGGCAATACCTTGGAGGAAGACTTGTGCTTTAGGCTTTGTGTAAGGGCATTTTTGACAAAGGTGATGGAGAGACAGCCTGGAGGTAAGTAACCTGTTCCAGCTGTTGCTGGGCCTCATTTGCTGATCTCAGGTACCTAACTTTTGACATCTACTAGAGCATTTGTTTTCAGCGCTGTACCAGAAATTGAGATAATTGTCTTTCTCTAATGGGGAGCATGACCTCAGAATTCTGCCCATCTGGAGACATCTCAACCAAGTTTGCACAGTTGACAAGGCACAGCTGTGCACAGCAGCCAAATAAACCTTCATACATTTAAAACACTATTCCTACATAGAGCCACTCTGTAGGTGAGGCCAGGCCTGTCTCATCTCTCTCACCTGCTCAGATGTTAGTGGAGTAAGCTCTCCTAATTCATCAGATGCCAAATCATCAAAATAATCACTTTCTTACTGACAACTAACCTTAAACTAAGCATATTTTGCAAGCTGGTCTTCAATGCATTATGTCAGTTCTTTATCAAATGCTTTTCTGTTGTTTTCTTCTTCATGGTTTTCTGCTGCCCACCTATAAATCTTGGCATTTCTAAAATTAGCATCTCACACTTCTCAACAAAAAATGAGTGTTTTCAGAACAAGAGTTCAGTTAATCATCTTTCCAGTGCTTTTTACCCTTCCACATAGACCAGTGTGAAGCCTACCCAACTACTATGTAACATTCAGAGAAGCAGGGATAGGGAATAGAAGGGTTTTACTCAGACTTGGTGGAAAACGAGACAGTTTTTTTGCTTATGTGATGTAATTTTCTTGCAACTAGAATAAAGTCCCAGTTTTGTGATATTCAGGAATGCTTTTCTAACAGCTCTGAAAATTACAGTTATCCACACTGTCCTGAAACCTTCTTTAACCTTCTAGGGTGATAGGAATGAGAAGTGTATGCCCAGTAATTTGTTTTTGTGGTATTTGAACCACATATACATGCAGCTTCTCTCTCCCCAAAACAGCAAAAAGCTTTCTTTGAGGTTGTTAGATTTGAATTGACCTTTCTGAGATCAAACTGCAGTCCTAATGGCTTGACACCCCTTCCCAAGCTTGTCACATGCTCTCTTTTTGGTGAAGGAAAGTTGATAAGAGCAGTTAACTTCAGCATTTGTAACAAATGTAGAGCATAGCTCTCTAAACAGGCATCTACTCAACACAAATCGGATAGATTACCTGACAAATGCATAATCTGCACTGCTAATATTTATCCTGCCTGTTTAAGTGTGAGCTGGTACCTCGAGGGGACACGCAGAACCTCTTGAACCTGACCTACACCCAACCTGTGTCACTCCAGATCTCACTCTTGCCAGGAAGTGGAACAAACAAGCAAACAAAAAAGCACAGTGCTTCATTTAATTTCAAAAAATATGATCTGAGCCTGACAAAACCCCCAGAAGTTGCTTAACCCATTAAAAAACAAATAAAGTAGATATATGGATGTTTGCTGAAAGGGACAGCAGAGCCAAGTACATGGGAGTCAAGAAAGGATTTGTGACAGCAGATGACTAAAGAAGAGGACAGAATGGGCGAGATGATCAAGTCAGGGGTACAGATTATGAGGGATGAGGAATTTCCTGAATATTCACATCCTGAGTAGCAAGGCCATTGAGGCCCCCACATGGGCAAGAGCCATGGCTCAGTAGGTCAGAACACAGCAGGGGCCAGATGCCTAGGAAAACTGCTCATTTTGAGCTACCTAAAAAAAGATGTGCCATCACTTGGGGTCGTGGTAGAAGACATCGAGAAGACATCATCAGCATCTCACTTGTGAATAGCTTAGATGAATGGGCTGGGTCAGGGGTAGGGCAACTGGAAGCAGTAGCTGATGGAGGGGGGACACACCTCACCCATGGTTTTGGTTTCTGTAACCACTCTGGAATAAAATCGCCAAGGCTTCAGGATACAGTGCAGGACTGTGATTCCTCTTGGTTGGTGAGTTACAAGTGACACACACCGAGTGCTTCACAACACAACTACAATCTCCATTTGATGCCAGAGGAGAAGCAAGTAAAGCACTGCAATTTGTAACTGCAGTAGTATCTTAGCCACGTACACATTTCCTCCCATTTTGCTGTGACCATTTCCCCATGGCAAGTCGTCTGCTGAGAGCTGCCATCACCACCTCTCCTCTGCAGAGCAGCGAGGAGGCATGCTGAGGCTCCTTCACAGGCACCCAGGGCTATTTGCTCATACATGGCCAGGTGAGACGGCAGGGCTCTGCCATCAGGCACAGAAACATGGCCCAGCCACATCTTATCTTATCTGAACTGTGCTTCCTTATAAGCACAGCTCTCTTCTGTCTAATACAAAAGCTACAAACTAGTCTAGTGAGTGCAGCCAGAAAGTTATCACTGGCTACTGCTGGCTTTGAGGAAAGTGCAGCGGTAGACTTCAAAATACTGGACATGTGCTACAGGTTTCTTTGATTTTCCAGAGATCTGATTCTGAAGTATCTAACTCTTCCACCCCTCCAGAGGCGAGATATTTGCTGAATGGGCTGTTTCAGAAGGCAATGAGACACTGTGGGATAACGTTAAGCCACTGCTACCAAAGTTTACCACTAAGGAGCAAACTCTGAGGTTGCAAGCCCAAGTTGCAATGTGCTCCTCGAGTCCCCAGAGGAGGTACTGTCTCTGCCAGCTCTCCTTGGCTTCCACCATTCCAGAAGCCTCACTTTACTAGCAGAAAAGCACATTTCCTTTGCCAGTTTCCAGAGCCAGAGACCCAGCGGGTTACTTTACTGCATGCACTGTATCCTCCATGACCCAATAACACAAGTGAAAGTGAGCTTCTACTTTTCATGTCATTTATAGA
Organism: Strigops habroptila; assembly: GCF_004027225.2. Classification (NCBI taxonomy): domain Eukaryota; kingdom Metazoa; phylum Chordata; class Aves; order Psittaciformes; family Psittacidae; genus Strigops; species Strigops habroptila. The sequence continues at coordinate 148,014,736 of NC_044277.2, read as the reverse complement.
TTGTGTATAAACACGATGCAAAGATAAGCACTGTATATGGGAGTGTTGACTGAACCCCTCCACGGTGTCTCGTTTGCATGCACGTGTGACTGCAGGTTGGCTCACGTTGAAGGCTGCCTGCAGTAATTCCTTCCCTTGTGTTGTTTACAGCTCTGTTTCTGCATTTTGCGTAATAGGCTGCGTGAGCAACTGCTGCTTGGGACTCTCAGCATGTGTCTGATTTAAGGAGACAGACACCAATACAGAAGAAGCCAGAAGAAGCAACAGAAATTGCTGGCACTACTTCTACATACTGAGAGTGAGAACCACTCTTTCTTCACATAGGTAAACTTGAAGCACTCATCAAAGAACAAGGAGAAACTGGATTTTCTTCTGCACTGATCAGGAACTATTTGCCAAAACTAAAACTTCTTACTCCACATTACCCCCCCCACCCCCCCCTTCCAGCTATAATAGTCCCATTAAAAACATTTTATGAGAATGCATAGAGCTTGGCCACATTCAAGCGCTATATGAAGTCTTAAATCTTAGACCAGTTTACCATTTGCCCATGTTCTTTATTAGGGAGCTTGCACTGAGACGCTTGTGCTCCCTGGATTCTCATTTCTACTCCACTTCAAAACTTCTCAATGACAGAATTCTCCTGGCCTGAAGATTTGAATTTAGCTGCATTTTAAAAGAATGGAAAATAATTATATATCAAGTAATGAAGGATTGCTCTGTAGACTCTTGGCCACTGAGGAAACACACAGTATTCATTCTGTCACTGAGCCTAGTGTCTTTTATATTGTTTTGAGCTTGGTGTAAGCAGCTGTCTCAGAAATCCCAGTGGGAAGAACTAATAAGGGAGGCAGTCAGCACAAGATGCTGTTGATGAAATCAGCATTACCAGAGGAGTCCCTGAAGCTGAAGAGCAAGACTATACTCTGACAGCTTGGTCCCACTGCCTTCTGGCCAGCTGACCCCAAACCCATAGGAGGTAAAAATGCCTGCAGAAGTGGGCTTCTCTATAGATCAGATTTCTCCTGCTCATAGCCATTTTCACCATGGCTCCCATCTGCTGTCACTGCAAACACACACACATCTTCTGGGTGGGCAATGCAAAGATGGGGATTGCAGTTTCTTTCTTACACATCCACACATTTACAGTGACAAAGGCAGTGATGATCTGAAGAGCAAGGTTAATGGTCATTATAATCATTAATGGTCAGTATAATAACAGACAGAACTAATTGTTTCTACTTTAGATGATGCTTTAGAAAAATTAGGCACACTGAAGAATTCCTTCTTCCAGAGTGGAAAGCTGAAAAGCCTCTTGGGTGACCCTTTTTTCCTCCTCAAACGAAAGTCAGAATTTAACACCCAAAGCCATGATTTGCTTACATTTACTGTGAAGACCTGTCTGGGCTTTCCAGGGAACTGTCCTACAACTCTCTCCTTGACAGAGAGAAATTTAACAATTCCCAGGATTATGAAAACAGAAGAAATTTATCAAGTTATACCATATCCAAATGATAATAGTTCAAGGGAGTCAAATTTTCCATTTTAGCCTTCCTCCTCTTTACGACACCCCACCCTTTTCTCCAGACTTGCCAAAATCTCATTCCTTCCATCTGAGCCGCTCCAAGCAAAAAATGGAAGAAACTATTTTCCTCTGCAGAAGCTGACTTGGGAGAAAACATTATCCTTTTGAACATAGCACGCAGCATGATATCTTATCAGGAGCTGGATGAAAAATGTCTTGGAGACATTTCCTTTGTTCAGTACAGTTACAGGGAGCTTTAAGACAGCCCAAACCCATTCACTGACAGGCTGTTTTTTCAGAGGGGTATCACTATTTGCCTTCCATCTGATCCCACACTACTTCACATACAACTACTTCTGCATGTCCACCCAACACACCTAGACACAGAAGGCCCTATCTCCAGGAAAGTGGTGGTGGCGAGATGAAGAAAGACTAATAATGAATTTTACTGCATTGTTGCAACCACGTATGCAATTCAATGCATAAAGCAAGGTCAACTGTAAAAAGCACTCTTAAAACTGCCAGTAGGTCTAGCTTCTTCTCAAGAAATGCATCTGGCTACTAAGCCCCAGGTCTCTTCCTTTCACAGAAGCTGAGGTGGCCAACATATGTTTTTGGAGGAAGCCATTGCCTTGTCAATCTGTGTAACCAGATCAATGGAAACAGATGCTAGATGTGGGGCTTTTTCCATCCCTTCTCTCTTCTGCAGGTCCTCTAGAAGCAACATGGGCTGTGAACATTTGAGCAGCCTGAGGAACTCCATTCCCATCTTATCCTCCAAGATGAAGGTCAAAACATGAAGCCTGGCTGTGTGCAGTCATCTCACTTTCTCACATACTGCCATAACAGCCTTTATTACTGCCTTTCCAAGGATGAAGTTGATGGTGGCCGGACAGCTAGGTCACCAGCTACCTTGGGCATCTAGAACATGTTAAATTAGCTCATGTGATATCTGCCACTATAGAAATAGGTGCCTGAATAAATATCCTACTTATCAGAAGTACAAAGCAGTGCACATCTGCTTTTGGCATCGGCTGGAGCCTTGGGGCACAAGGGCCTCAGAAAATCAGGGCATTTATGGGGACTTAGAGGGCAGCAAAACACATAACATTGGCCAAGACTCTAACACTTACCCAGTATGTGGGCAATGTTGAAGCCTGCTCAGCTTCCTATAAACATTAACACTGCTTCAAGATGTCTAGAAGAGCTTTTGGCTCTGTTTGATTTCAGGAAGAAGGAGAAAGAGAGAAGGAGGAATGAAGAGCATGAATACTCATTGGCACTTGTTTTCAGAGTACTCACGACCAAATTCAGCAAAATTCCTTGTATCTCACAACAAGTGAGGCTAGAGACACTGGCAACTCTCACAATTTGTCAGGACCCAACTTACAAATGGAAGGTGTTTGGCTAAGTGTCTTATTAAAGTGTGCCTTAAAACATGTATTCTGCTATTTGTGAATGTTTATTAACCTAAAAACATGTAACATTCTGAAATGGACACTTGCCTATTGAAATTTCCTTGATAGCTAAAGAGAGGTTAATATTCCTGTGCAAGATATTTGTACCCAGATATGGTAACATGTATGTCTTGAATTGCCACTCCATCCCCCACTGCAGCGTGCAATCACAGCACTCACACATGAAGTGTTTCTTGAGCCCTTACCCATATAAACACACAAGCACTTTATAATGCTACACCACCAAGACACCTCCTACATAAGAACAGGAAAAGGGGTTAGTCATGATACTAACATGTTATCCTTAGAATTTCCACTTCCATGAACCTCTGTAAAATCGACCTTAACTTTACCAGGTTGTCTCTATGATCTTTAATCCACTCCTGCCTGCACCCTCCATCCTCTGCTGCAGTTTGGCTGCCATCTCCATCTCCTGGACAAAACTAGTAACACAGATTCCTTTTGGGAGTGATGGTCATCTGTTCTCCCAGCTACTGAAATCTCCTCCTGGCTCCAAAGCCACATCAACTCCAGGTTGCTCTACATGGTCTATGATTTTGTGATTTACTTATTATATGGCTGCTCTTCACACATGAATGTCTTTCATTTTACACTGAGCAAAATTCATAGGCTAAAACTTTACCCTTTTCTTCCACAAAAAGGGAAAGTGGATCCAAGTACTCTGCAGCTGGGGGGAGTGGGAGAAGGGGGGAAGAGGGACGAGATGGGGAAAGAGGAAAAGCTTTACCCTTCTTCAATCACGCTGATGTATCTGTCTGATGCAGGGAAGCATCCAGCCATGTGAAAAATTAAAAGGGACTGTTACTGAATTTTATTCCAACGTTGCAAACTGTGGGTGCAATTTGACTAACGAATAAAGCAATGCCCACTGTGGAAAGCACTCTCAAAACTGCCATTAGGTCTAGCACCTTCATAGGAACTATATCCAGCTACTAAGACTCAGGCCTCTTCCTTTCAGGGAAGCCACTACAAGGAAAAACATATATTTTTGGAAAAACGCATTTTCTTGGCCATAGCCTGATGACTGTGGTTACATGGTCTTGTCAGTTCACTGGAAACCAGAAGTCCTCAGAATAGGCATTAAAAAAACATTTTTTCCTAATTTTTTAAGAAAGAAGATGACTATTTTACAGTCATTAGCACAGCCTAAAGGCTGATGAAGGACATTTTACAGCCTGGTACCTCCTCTCAGCCAGTGGGGGTGGAAGTTGGGCATTGCTTTAGGATTTGCCTAGTTGAAGCTGTGTACACTTAGAGAAGCCCTGCTCTGTCAGCTCGCCCCATCCACCTCCAGCTACCCTGCTCCCAGGCCTTTCAAAGCCTCAAGTGCCAATATAAACACCAAGATGTGCGCTTGGTTTACTTCTGCTGGTGTTTGGAAGAGGAAAGAAACATCATGGCATGAACCAGCAACAAGCCAGAATTCATTCAGTTGTTTCAGCTATTTATTTGTTTTTAATCAAAGCTGGTGCTTTGTTTCAGGAAAGCATCTGGAAACATTTGTTTCCAAATAAATAGCTTTTAGACTAAACTTTGGATGACAAGCTTCTGAATTAAGTGAGCTTTTCTAGCAATTTGTAAGAGAGCTGCCAGCAGATGGTAAACTATACTGCTTAGCTGTAATTAGAGCAACATAGACATATGAAAGTTAGAGGCCTTTGGGTTGTACCTGGTTTTAGTCTGGAAGGACCCTTGTATCTGGAAAAACCTGTTTCAGTGTGAGGCTGAGTGAGGGAGTACTGATAAACCCATGCTACCTTCAGAATCTGACAGCATCTACACAGCTTTGCTAAACAGAAAATCCATGCCAAAATGGAAGTGTCCTAGGAGCTTGTAGTCACTAGGGACTGTGTTAGTGCTAGTGAGGTTAAGCCAGACAGACAGATGCTGCATCTAAAACCCCAAGGTACGGTTGGACAATAGCCACGAGTCCATCTGACCTGCCTAGCTATTTCTAAAATACCATCAACTCAGTACTGGGATACCAATACCACCATGATGTTAGAGGGCAATCAATTCAGCCTTTGACAATCAACAAAGAGAGCCATTACACAAAATTCACAGACCAAAGTGACATCTATAATGCATAACAGGAGCTTAGTTACTAATGTTGCTGTGGAGGTTAATCTAAGCCTTGTGCATAGTAAGGTTCTGAATCTTTCCAAAGCAAAACATTACTCATGACTGTTCTCTTTCCAAATAGTTCATCTATATGAACCACTCTGATAAGTATGCTCGGTTGCTCACTCATGCACTCTCTTCCCCACAATGACTTTCCCCAGCTGATTTTAAAAGGAGATGCTTTTCAGGGATGCAGAGCGCAGCGTTCTGGGGCTGTTGGCTCTGTGCAGAGCCTTGGTTCCCCCTGCATGTTTCCTTGGCTGGAGGCAGATGGTGGCGGGGCTCTTGGGCAGCCGGTGAGCAGATGACATGCTCAGGGTGTGCTGTCTGCTCCAGCATGCCGTGCGGGAGCCAAACTGAGTTCCTTAGAACCAATCCTCCCGTGGCATGTTGAGGTTTGCTTTAAATCTGGGAAGGAGAGAATCAGGCCATAGCTGGCTGTGGTGTTTCTGCAGCCTTAGAAAGCTAATCAATATTTTCTTCGGAAGCAAAACCTTAATGTAGTCACTCTCAGCAACCTACTGAGCATCCAGCTTTTTTGTAAATGCTCCAGCATCAGATATCAACAGCATCCAATGTTATATTAACAAAATGATATTATCAAGGTTTTTAATATTCACAGAAGCAATGAAATTCAAAGCTACCATCTGCACATCAAATTGTAACAGGCACCAAGCCACGAACTGTATTTTGTGCTGGTTTATATCCCAAACTGTGTCAAATCACAAGACCTTTAGATATGCAAGAGCAGGGACAACCCCACTCTGGAGTGGCATGGGATTTGGTTGCAACAGAGGGATTTTAAATTTAAATTTCCCAGAAGTTTGAGGATTGTGAAGATTAAATGTTGCTTTGGAATCATCCTTCCCCTGACTGAGGCATTTAGTCCAGCACCCTGACCAGACACCGCATGCTGCTCATTCCCTGTGGCAGACCTTTCACACTCGACTAGTTTGGAATAAAATCAGAATATATTTGCTGGAACTTTCCACCTACATTACTTCTTGGTCAGATTTAAAGCAGGACAAACTGTATAATCAGAACAATCCTTTCAAGGAAACAAAAATCTTAAACCATTGAAAAGATTTAAGAGGGACTTCTAATAAAACTCTTTAATCCATATCAGCAAGTTGCCTGTAGTTGGACTGTAAAAGTGTCACAGCAAATAGTCCAGTGTGAATATTTTAGTCTCTGGGGCAACAGCATTATTGTTTCACATCACCTTCAGGAGCATAATGCATAGTTCAGTGTCCATGGCAAGAAAAGGATCACTTCCTTTCAGGTGAGGGTATAAAGCATCCTCAGCCTGTGCTCCATAGAGGAAAGGGAGCCAGAGCACACTCAGACATGACTGCCAGTGAAGAATGCAGTCGAGGATACCCTGCTGTGAAAGTGGTTTGTTTTGCACAATAGTCTTATGAAAGATGGCATACTATATAGCTGTTGGGATTTCATTCTTGGTCTTCTACAGCCAGTGGGTATTTAACCTTTAGGTCCTCAGCTGCTCCCTGGTGCAGCAATCTTTGTCCTCAGTAACCTCACCATCCATCACTCTGCATCCAACAAACATTTGGAAATTCCAGCCTGATTTCTCAAGACCTCCTAAAAAGTGACTGAAGCAATATCCCCAAGTCAGAGATAATCACAGATGTCTTCCTGCCTGCAGAAAGGGTTTTTAAAACTTAGTCACACAATAGTTCATGTAACTTGGCTACTGCTGCCAAGGAGCAACAGGAAGGGATAGTCAACCTATGTAGCGGTTTATCACAGAAAGGAGGAGCAACTGTTGGAGCCTGTCCCAGAATGATTATGCTGCCTGAAAGGGGTCTGATGCACACACAAATACACACTCATTGGTAAGCTCTGGGATGACATGCACTTTACCCTCAGGCAGAGGGGTGAAAAGTGTAAGACTGGACCTATCTGCTTGTTGGTCTGCACAGTGAGATGCTACACTGTGCTAGCTGAGGAACATGCTTGACTTGGCTCTGCTGGATTCATCGAGCAGAGATGAATCCACACTGTAAATCTTGGTTCATCCCAGCCAGGATGATTTAATTCCTTAGAGCTTGCTGATATTTCTGCTTTTTGTCTACCAGAGTGTCACCCTTTCAAATCCCAGGCAGAAGCTTCCCAAAATCTCAGCAACATTTCCTCCCTCTCCCTGGTAAACTTAAAGAAAAATCTCTTTCCACATGTCTGGTGCAAGGAGAACTAAGTATTAGGTTGCTCATCGTTTCAGCTCTGCTCTTACACAGCTGAACATGTGCTGTCATTGCCGATCCAAACACCACTTCAACACATTCTTCTTCCCAGATTTAAAAACCATTCTTAGTGGGGCTCAGGACAGGTCTGTGGAAGCTTGCCAACACTCAGGTAAAAGTTAAATTAATTCAATAATGTTTATTTTGGGTACTTTGGATGGTTTTGATTAGAGCTGCCTATGCTAAAAGGATCTTTCCTTTAACTTTTCGGCACTGCTACTTCCTCAGCAGAGATTTAGAACATATTTTCCACATAAACATGTCTATGCTTATACTGGAGCGTTACATATCTGCTACGTGGCTAAGGGAAGCAGATGTAGCTGGCATTGTCTTCATTCTCCAAGCTGTTAAATACATCAGGCTCTAGACAAAGACTGGTACTTCGTAACATATGCACAAAATTAATGAGATATCATACTCATGAGAAATAAGTCAAGGCCACATCCAAGTTTGGATTCATGCTGCCAATTAAACTTGAAACTTGATGGTGTTGGGACCCTCATGATGAGTTCATTCCCGCTAGGCCAAGGGCTGACTGCAAAGGTCATTTGTGCCAGGATTTGAGAGACCTCCCAAATGGCTTTGCTGGCCAGCTTGGAGAAACCAAATTGCACCAAGGGGAAAGTGGGGGAAACAGGAAAGGATAGCTGGTGTGGGGGAGCAGCTAAGCAGGAAACCTCAAAACTATCAAATCCAGACAGCGAAAGTGATAGAATCTGCAAAATAACCGATTTAGGACTGTGAAGGGAGCTGAGTGCAATGTCATACCCCTCTTCACTCTTTGGGGGGCTTAATCCTGTGTTTCCTAGCACTGTGCTTTACAACCTTTTGTGTTTTAGACACTTCCAAATGAAGATTCTGTTTTGCTGTAAGTAACAAACACGTAAGGCCCACTAACTTCTGGAAAAGTTTTATCCAGGTATCCAGTCTAGGATTCAGCCCTCATTTTAAGATGTAAGAAGAGGTGTTTTCTCACCATCCAGAAATATTTTGCCCAGTCCAGAATTCAGGAAATACAACACTTTGGAGA